>NC_089856.1:47127910-47427910 GCF_036373705.1 Amia ocellicauda
GAGTGGACACGTCTCACCAGGGTGGCTACAGCTGTCTGTACCGAGTGAAGATCAACGGAGTGAACGTCTCATCTGCTCTCAGCAACTTCATCCCCATCACTGTGGGTGAGTGGAAATGTCAGTAGAATCGGGAAGACAGGAGACATTGTTTTCAATGCAATATGTAGAAAATCAGTGACCTATTCCTAGACGCAACACCTAGACTTCAGCCCCAGTTTCTATCCGGTCATCAATCGAGAGCTCAGATGCAATCGAACCCAGTAGACCCAGTCGTGTGCTGTGGCTTTCAAGGACAGGAGTGAGAATCATTGGTGTAAAAATTAAATATATAAATGTGTGTATGTGTATTTGTTTTCCAGTGGATCTTCAGACGCCTGACATCTCCTTCAGCCTCTCCCCCGACTCCCCCGTTGGAGAGGTGACCAGAGGGGACAGTTTTACCATCAACTGCTCCACAGCTGCCCAGTTCCCCGGTGGCACCTTTCAACTCAAGGTCATCCGATCAGAGGGAGCCACCCGCCAGTTGGCTTCAGCCCTCAACCACTCTGCCACCTTCTCCTTCCCCTCGGCTGACTCCACCAACGAAGGATACTACTCCTGCCTGTACGAGACTCAAGTGGCCGGGCGCACCTTCTGTTCCCGGGAAAGCCGTCTGTTGCCCATATCCGTGAAAGGTAAGGGGTGGTGGGGGAGGATAACAAACATTTGCAGTTTCTATCTCTGCTGCTTTTCATTCCAACTGAGCTCATCAAACCATTGACTGAACGGCCAACGGTATTATTTCAGCTTTTAATCAGGCGGAGAGCAGTGCGAGAAGGATGGCAGGTCTCAGAGGACTTACAACCTGATGTCCAGAAAATCTGTGTGCTGTGGTTTGGATTCGACAATAAGGAGGGGAACCGATGCTTTTGTTTTCATTCCAGAGTCTCTGATGGTCCCTATAGTGGCCAGCTGGGTGACTTCAGCTGTGATCTTCATCCTGGCTGTGTTGGTTATTGCCCTGGTGGTGTGTAAGAAAAGGAAGAAAACCCGCGAGCTGGAGAGAGCCAGCCGATCCTGTGAGTACAGACCTGCCCCTGGCCTGACCCAGACCCGGTGATGCACTTGTGTTTCATTACACTGCACTAGATCCACGGGACAATAACAGAGAGGGCTTTCAGAGTCCGACAGTGCAGGCAATGTAACGTTCAGCGTTAGAGAAGCCTACGGTTATTTAATCACTGTCCACCTCTTGTTTCTTTCTAGGTGTAGAGAACACATACACCGAATTACCACTGATATAATCAGCCGGTGCTGAATGGGCACAATATGGAAACCAAGGTAAGAACTGTGTAGAACCCCAGGTAGATGCACCTGTTTAAGCCTCTGGTTGGGCCATGTAATCAAGATAGTGCTGGTTCGGTGGCCAGTGTCATGGCCCGCTGTGAGCAGGATTCCCTACTGGGGTACGTTGGGGGGGAAGCAGGGTGTGATTGCCAAAGTACTACCGGGGTTGGGTAACCCTGCTGGGTGAGGTTTGTGTTGTTGGACAACAGCAACTCCTGTGTCTTAGCGGTGTGCTTGTGAGCACCACAGTATCCTCAGTGAGAGCGGCGGGAGTCCTGCCCATGATGCACTAGCTCTGCTGTTTGCACTGTGGGACTCGCATAGTGGGAAGATGTGGGTGGCTTAGCAGCACATATCTTTGTAGTGTGTGTGTGTGTGTGTAATGGGGAGCCCAGTTGTAGATTCATTGCCAATAAACTAATTTGTTAAATGCTGCTTGTCTGTCTGCCATTGAAAGCTATCACCCGTTGTTTCCAGGTGAGAGGAAGACTTGGCGACAACTCCATTGAGGAGGGCAAGAGAGACAGCAGGACCTGAGCAACGTAGACTAATAATAAAAAAGGGACGGGAGCAGGGGAGTGTGACTACAAGAACTCTGTTCATGCAACACAAAGACGCTGATCCCCAGAGATGTGGGCGGAGGAGAGTAACTAGACTGTACCCTTCAGCAGCAGGCATGGAACAAAAGGCACCCTCAGTCCAGTCCAGTATGAAAGGGTAATCTGCCCTCAAGCACAGTGATTAGTGAAACCTGGGGAGCCCGTTTGGACCCATTTTCTAACCTCCACAGAGCACTGACTTGAGCAGTGAGTTTGCGGTGCTGGCCTTGGGGGATAGAATTGGCATGTTTCAGTAAACCCTTAGCTTCAGATGGATCCTATATATCAGCGTTGAAAGACAGGTACTCCGTAAACGGTAAATCGTTCCAGGAACCATTTGCAGAGGGAAATGTGACCTTTCCAAAAAAGTGATCGACTGGACGGAAATAAGGAAGCTATAGACGAGGTGAGGCCCAATGATCACCTTAGATCTTTGGGCTGCTTATTGATCCAGGGGCCTGGTCAAGATACCACATCCAGTCCTGTGAATAGTTATTCATGAGTGGATCCATAATTGACACTTGTTTTCTGTCTGGGTTACCCACCCAGATATCTAAATTCCTCAATCAGGTAGAATTGTTAAATGTAGATTCAAAACATTTGTATTTTTTTGTGTTTTTTATTATTATTCAAAAGCACAGTTTTGACACTCGTGGTGTATGATAATTATTTTGACATTGACATTTGACATTTTTATTTCATGTGTTGTATGAATCAGATTTTTTTTTCTCTCTCAAAAGATAGTGTTGTATTTTCACCCTTTGTGCACTGCAAACCACTTTAGACTGACTCATATAAATCTCACAACCACTCTTTCTGGTGTTACAGGAATTACTATTTAAACACTGTCTTTGGCAAGGTATTTCTAATAATATATTTATTCACTTGATTTACACTTTTGTAAGTTGATATCAATGCCTACTTTGCGTAGTTTTTTACTGTATTTTGTTACCTTATTTGCACTATTTGCATGTGTATCTGATTTGCTTTTTGTTTAAACCCCGGTGATGCTTCCTGTAGAAAACTGGACACATACTGATGGGTGACAAATTAAAGGAAAAACCCACATACAGTGTCTCAGTAAGGTGTTGGGCACCACGAGCCGCCAGAACAGCTTCAATGGTCTTGGCACAGATTCTACAAGTCTCTGGACTCTACTGGAGAGATGAACACCATTCTTCCAAAAGATATTCCCTCATTTGGGGTTTTGATGATGGTGGTGGAGAGCGCAGTCTAACACGTCGGTCCACAATCTCCTACAGGTGTTCAATTGGGCTGAGATCTGGTGACTGCGAAGGCCAGAGCATATGAGTCGCATCATTTTCATACTCATCACACCATGCAGTGACCCTCGTGCCCTGTGGATGGGGGCATTGTCATCCTGGAAGAGACACTCCCATCAGGAGAGAAATGTGTCACCATAGGATAAAGGTGATCACTCAAAATAACTCTGTCATGATTTGCAGTGACCCTTCCCTCACAGGGGAGAATTGGACCCAAACCATGCCAGGACAATGCCCCCCACAGCATAACAGAGCCTCTGGACCCCCCTCCCACAGAGCATGATAGGATGTTAATTACTTAATTGTATCATGCAGTACATGTCTTTGGAGTGTTCCTCCACTCATTTATTCAGGTTTTTCCTTTAATTTGTCACCTGTCTGCATATTGTATACACTATAAATGAAATTTCATAAATAAAATATATTTTTATTAATGTTAAATGTAACGAAGTATTTCTCATGGATTTTTGTGTTTCTCTTGTAACATTGGTCTGAAATGTGTTGATTCAAATGTAAAGTAATATTAGTTTAATCTTTTTTTTTATAGGGCAGTTGGACTTCAAAGTAAAACTGTGAGATTCAAGCAAGCGATACTGTAAAAGTGTGTTTATATGTTGTGAATGTTGTTTTGATGTCTTTCATGATTTATGCTCATACCGATTAAATAATTATATAACACAACCCCTTACGGGAACTGACCACTCCTCCTCTCAGCAGTGTGCAGTTCATTTGAAGAGACTCACAGTGCACACTTAATCCCCTGTGGATGTGTTTTTATGAACTATGAATCACATCCGCTGTCATTTTATTTGAATGATGATGATGATGAGGAGGAGGATGAATAAAACCGCGTCGCGCAAACCAGACTGCTTTCGGCTACCAGCGGTCGGACTATTTAATTTGCACTTTAATTACAAATACTGCTTTGGTGTGGTGGTGGACAAGTTAAGGAATAGCTCATGTTTTGTTGATTAAGAAGTATAGTTTGCGGGGGAATCTACAGGCATTTTTCAGACGTGTTGTCCTAATAAACTTGTCGGAAAGCGAAAGCAGCGCTGAAACTCTGGACTGAAGTGCTCCGATCCAGGCCGTGTCAGGATATTGTCTTTTAAAAGCCTTTCCTTCAACAGTACTGAGTTTGGATACAATACTTAACACCGATATACTGCGATCCCAAACAACTGCGTTAGTTCCTGCTCTGTAGAAAGTGCGCATATCAGTGTTTTGTGTTTTTAACCGTAATTATTTGCTAGGTTGGGCAGGATATATGTTTATTTTAGTTTTTTACTCTTCCATAAATATGACTGCCACCGACATCTACAAAATAATGCAACAATAACAGCACCGAATCTGTTGCTAAAGCTATAGGGTCGACAGTAGTAAAACATCAAAATACAATCCCAAGGTCAACCCAAATGAAGCCGTGCATAAGGAAATGAGGAAACTGTGAGCAGCAGCACCCTTACACAGAGAGATGTTGGGGTGTGGAACAAACTAGCAGGTAAACAGCTGGTGCACACCTGCCGGTGCGGGTAGAGCATGAACGGGTGGATCAGGATGCTTTGGGTTCTCCTGTGTCTCCCACTGTGTGAGTATTGTTGATCTTTCTTTCCATTCAAACCAGGGGTCATTAGGTGATATATGTACCTAGATGTGGATCAAACGCTGGATGTGTTTAATAACAACAATTACGCTTTATATCCAATGCAATGTTGGCGTTTAGATGGGACATTTTTCTACGCTTAGTTACTTTAACTTTTCTGTTTCCTTGCAGGCGATTTCTTCAGCACTTCGACTGTCACCCTTGGCGTTAGTAAGTACTCAGTGGCAGACTGCATTCACTTTACTAACAAAGGGCAGCGATATAAATAAAGTTTCGAATGATTATCCCATGGTTTTAAAACATTTAACCATATGTGTACCATGGTAATACCTTTCCACATCTTTGCCATGCTACACATCCTGTATTTTTACCACAGTGCACCACACAATTTACTCTTGTAGGTGACAGAAATGTCACAACCTCATTGGGCCCCTGGTTCGGTAGGACATTTATTACTCCCTTATGACACTTGTAAGTTGCTTCTACCACACTTAGTCTTTTTTGCATCGGGCTTGTATTTGCATATTATAAAGGGGATATAAAGTAAAATATACTCTTGCGGCTCTCTCCACTGTGTGATCACCCACTGTGTTCACTGTATTGTGGTGAGATGGAAGTCTGATAGCCTCTACACACACAAACACACTGTCAAATACATACACACAGACCAGTGGTGTAGTGGTAATACTAAAACAACAACTACTACTACTACTACTACTACTACTACTACTACTACTACTACTACTACAACTATTAATAATAATAAAAATGAGTATTATGCATATATTAACATATAAACTGAAGAACTGCATGTTCACTGGTCACTGGCTTTCTGTGCTACCCAGAAGAACCGGGTTTGATAAGAACCAGTGTAAGCTAGCAGTTGTGGGGTCATAAGGGATCCCGTCTTTTCGTCAGGCACTTTTCATCACCAGCGACAGTTCATTACCAATTTGCATATTCATCAGCAAATTGCATATTCAGTTACAAATTACACACTCACACTCATACATCATATGAAGAACCGACAGCATGGGGTTCTGGTTATCGCTTGTCCTGCCAACATAAAAAATGTACTTCTTACTTCGTTAGATTGTCCTGTGGGATGGCCCCATGAATGATCTCCTTGCAGCCGCTCCTAATAAATTCCTTTTATTAACCCTGTATTTCTCTCTCGGATTATTTTGGACTCTTCAAAACTATAATTTATACCTGCTACCATGCTACTTCCTAACCTGAATTGTACAACTACTAGTATTACTACTAATTATATTACTATTACTTTGATCACTTTCCTAAGAACATAAGAACATAAGACAATCGAGGGGAGGCCATTCGCCCCATCATGCTCGTTTGGTGTCCATTAATAACTAAGTGATCCGAGGATCCTATCCAGTCTATTTTGGAATTTTGGACTCTCACATATCAACAAAGTATATTCTTCTTCTTGTTTTCTTCTTCTTGCGGTATACCCAGATCATGAAAGCCGTGTTTCTCTGTCTCTAGACGGTGCACAGATCAGATTGGTCAACGGGCAATCGCGCTGCTCTGGGAGAGTGGAGGTTTATTACAATGACCAGTGGGGGACAGTGTGTGACGATGGCTGGACCCTGGCCAATGCTGAGGTGGTGTGCAGAGAGCTGGGGTGCCCAAGAGCCGTGGACGCTTTGGGCCAGGCCCAGTTTGGAAAGGGCAAAGGGAGAATCTGGCTGGATGGGGTACGGTGTCAGGGCACCGAATCCACCCTGACACAATGTGCACACCAGAAGATAGGGAAACATGACTGCAGTCACATGGAAGATGCTGGAGTTCTGTGTGCAGGTAAGTGTGTGTATTTATTCATTCATTTAAGTGTTTTTTTTTTATTGTTATTTATTGAAAAATATGAAAGCTTTTTAAATAAGAGGAAGCCTATTCCCCTATCTAGTTAATTTGGATGCCAATAACCAATTATGACTTGATCCAAGGAATTAATCACGCTGTTTCCTGGAGGATCCTGGTGTATCTGATTTCTTCCATGAGCTGTCTGGATAGCTTGTCCCAAACTCTGACAAAGTTCTGTGTAAGACTGAGAACATTTAGCTGTCAGGGTCCTCTTTGTCTGGATTTCTCTCCCTAAATGTATCCGAGGGTCTATGTATGTAATCAAGCCTCAGCCTCCTTGTTCAGCCTGGCATTTGATGTCTGATCTGAAGTAAAGTAAAGTACTTTCAGTCGAATTCTGATTAAAGGCAATATACACATCTGTATTGTATTGTATTAGATTGTATTGTAAGTGTAACGTTATGAAAAGGGGACACTTAGGACTGGATATTGAAGGCCTGTTTCGACACAGACGGTCTGGGTTTTTCCCATCAGATTAGTCATTTATATTAACAAATACATTACATGCTTTCTTGCTTGTCCAATGTATGTCAGATTTTGAGTTCAGGGTAGTACCGAGGAGCCCGGTTGTAACAGAAAGCAACAGGAAGAAGCCATGACTCTCCCTGAAATCCAACAGTGTCCTGGGGACCAGGACTGGAAACCAATGGCCTTGACCTTTTCTTCCCCCGATGTGTCAGTCCCCTTTCCTGATAGCAGAAGCCCGGTCTTGTTACAGCCCCACAGCCCCTTGGCCATCACACTATGTAACACACCTCTAAGATTGTCAGCGTTTTCAGTCATGGCACCATGGTTCACTGGAGAGTAGGGATGCACTGAAATGAAAATTCTTGGCCGAAGCCGAAACCGAATATAATGAAACACTTGGCCGAAGGCCGAATAGCGAACGTGGTTTTTCGCATTTTTTTCCATTTATTTTGCCAATTTTTTCACCATTGCATAAATTAAATAGTCTAAATGTGCTTTTTACTATTTTGTCTTGCTTTTCAAAGACAAAATCAATTACAAAACTACAATTTAAAAATATTTATTTAACACTGAACATTTTTGTAACATTCCAACAAACATTATACCAACAAAGCACAATATAACTTAAAATAAATAAATTAGTAAAATAAAAATATTTTTATTTGGCCATCTTTGAGCCCCCCCATTTCTTGAATAGCCTATATTAGGCCTATAACTGACTGAGGATGCAAAATGTGTGGTGAACATGTTAAAACGTGGCAATTATTCAGGTAATGAATCAATCACTATAACAAAAGATAATTGCACACCGGTACAGACTAGATAGGTGTGAATGAGGGAAAAGGATCTGGATAGAAAAACATGCCCCCACACAGTTTCTACTTGCAAGTGTTATAAGGTCTTTGATCAGAACATTGCATTCTTTTGAATTATAACACTTGCTAGTAGAGCATCATTTTCAAATGAATCAATCACATACGAAATAACATGGCAGCTAATGGGGATCTGTATAGACACACTAACAAATGAGAAGGGGTTTTATATGGTGACACATTATTGCTCTTCATACTCCTCTTCCTCTTCAGTGCTACTCCCTTCTGTGGGTTTCTGCATGTCATTAAAAGGATTTCATTGGATTGGCTACATATTCATAGAGTCATGGTCGGTGGTTGGGTAAAATATATATAATCTCTAGGAATGATGACAGACTTTCCATTGGTCAATACAATGCACGCCAGCAAAGACACAATGTAAACAAACCAGGGTTACCAGATTGGGGGGAAACCCCCATTTATGGGGAGAAATTGAAGCCATGGGGGGAAAATGATATGAAACAGGGCAAAACTAAGAAAGGGGGGCTTATTTTCCTCATTGTAAATTCCCCTCATTCCCCTCACTTCACCAGTACCCCCAACCCAGTCCCCTCCCCGGACCTGACTTCACCCCCCCCGGCCCCCCTGGACCTCAATCCATCAGCACCCCCCCACCCCTCGGACCTCACTTCATCAGAACAGACTCTTGTATTATTGTCCCGACATTATCACAACTTTTTATTGTCTCAATTTCAAATTAACTATACGTAAAGGTTGTGACTGTTTGTTTTATAAAGGAATATTTTGCAATTACAGCTGTAATTGACCGACCAATATGTTTTTCTTTTAAATTTTTTATACATTTTCATTCACTTTGAGCTGCAACGAAAATGCCTTACTGTGATGAGCCACTCGGCTCTGTCACTGATTTAATTGGCTCTTATTAACCCTAATTGGACTTGAGCATTGCGACCAATCACAGGATGTCATATCGGGAGCAGATGGGGATATAAGCAGTGCTCAGAAGACACACGGGAGATGTGTAATTGATCAAATGCTTTCATTGTTTTAACTTGGTTTTATACTAGTCCTTGCCCATAATAAGTTTCTTTAACTAATGTATTAACTTGTGGATTAGACTTAAACATACTGCTATTAATCAATCTGTGTAACAGGGCCAAGTGATTGATTGATTGGATTGTGCTGGATCCTATTGGCTATGTTCCAATGAATTGATCTAAGACCGCAATTAACATGTTTTTGGTTTGTTGTGAATTTTGACTTTACATTGAAGAGTTTGTATTGGTTTTTTATAGTTGAAATTATTGTTGGAATTGTGGTAACTTATATTGGTTTGTTTATTGTATGGTTTATCTGACTTTTATATTGTGGTTTCTTTTCACTTACATTGGTGTTTATTGTATGGTTTATTTTTTTATTTTTTTATGAAGGTTAATTGCTGTTTTAGTATAACAATTGGCTGTATGTATGAGGACTGATTTGAGGGAGAAACTATTTAATGGATATTGACTTTTTATGGATTGTTTAGTGATACTGTGATTGTTATTCTATTTGCCTAAATTGTACATTGTGTACCCAGCTTATGTAATTGGTTATTAAAAAGACTTTGTTATATATTTCCTCTTGGCATTTCACTCTCCCTTCACATAACTACCTTTAGCTTCCAGGGTTATTCGACCGGACCGTCTCGGTAAACCAAAGGTGGTGGCAGCTACACGCTACTCTGTCAAATCCAGTTAGAACACAACCTTACTAGGACAGGTTTCGTTACATTACAGTAGCGTCCTTGTGGCAATGTTTTCCGGTCACAACAGCGAAATGCAAAATGTATAAGACCTATTTATCTAGCTAATTTATACAATCTACTTGACTAAATGATTGGCTTTTCCTGTCCAAACCACACTCAAACTGCCGCTCTCCGATCGGAAACACAACTGTGCGTTCGAGTTACAGCGAATATTAAATAAACAGCAATAGCTGGTTGCTATTTGATCGCGTCATCAAAAACATAATTGTTGGGTAAAATTTATTCGGTCTGTTCACTTATTCGGCTGAACACCGAAAGTGCTTTTTTTGCTATTTTCGGCCGAATAATTTTGGTTGCCGAACATTCGGTACATCTCTACTGGAGAGAGAGACCTGCCTAGATGTTTTCATTTTTTTCCCCCCACAGCCATCCTCCAGAAGCCCAGCATCTCCATCAGCGTAGTTACAGATGAGGTGAAAAGAGAGCACAGGTTTGCCGTCACCTGCTCCACTGAGTCGCAGCTCGGGGTCGCTTCCTTCCAGCTGAAGGTGGAGAACAGCTGGACCCAGACAGTGATCACACACAACGGCTCAGCCACCTTCTTCGTCCCACCCGCCAAGAACTACTCGTGCCGCTACGACTACATCCTGATGAACCGCTGGCTCCTGTCCCCAGAGAGTGACGTCGTCACAGGTAGACCCTTGAGAGAGAGTTTGGGTGTCAGGTATTATGAAAACAGTTTGTTGAAGATGCGATCAGGGGGTTCTGCTCTGTCTCCTGTCCAGTGCCTGTGGACTGGTCGAAAATCACCCGGTGGGTGGTGCTAGGCTGTGGTTTTGTGGCAGCAGTCGCTGGCGTCGCCTTTTGGACGTTCAAGAAACAGTCGAAAACCCATCAACTGGAGAGGGCTGACCGAGCGTGTAAGTATATTGTAGCATTTTGGCCCTTTTGCTATGTGGATTCACCAGCACAAAGTCTGGGATTTAAGCTACAGCATTATTTCAGGCAGCTTTTAGCAGGCAGTTGCTCAATAAACCCACTCCAAATTGATTTCGACTCGCGGGAACCCCTATGTATGCCTTCGTAGCGAATGACCAGCTCCCCCAATCACTGTACCCCCCATATTTCCACGCTGACCTAAGCCTTGACCCCAGAACTCAGTATTTCCCTCTAACTAACATCAGATCCCCAAATGATCTGTCCCCCCAACACACAGAACTGACAGACAGAAACTCACCAGTCCCCACACACCCAGTTCCAGATCGCTACAATATTCTTGGCGTAAATATGGAATGTCTTTTTCAATTATGTGGGGTATTTGTGGGTGTTACTCAACCAGTGAGTAATTACTTATTTTCTTACAGTGTGTGCATTTACAGTGTAGGTGGTAAAACAGAGTTACAATTTAGGTAACTATTATGTAATTAAATTATAAAATATGTCTGCAGGTCTGTTTATATAACAGCACACATAATGACATAACTATGCATATAATATACTATATTGTACACAATCTTGCATTAGAGTGTAATATTTACAATTGACTATAGTATAGGTGACAATTCTAATTTAAAACATTATGGGAGAGTATATTCCTGGTAGAGCGGGACAATGAAATGAAGCGGGGGGGGGGGGGGGTCAAATTTTTAGGCTAATTATTTGTTTGAACTTCATTCTAGGTGAGACCAACATTTATACAGACATACCGCTAACCTAAGCGGACAATGTTTACAGAGGAATACACATTTTAAAAGTAAGGTAAGAATCTGGGAAGACATAGAAGGGTGCGCTTGAAACAAAATTGACCATGTTGTTTTCTATTGTGCATTTTGAATTATTACATTTTTTGTAATGCTCTGTTATATAAGAAAGTTGTATTGGTATTTCTTTGGTATCGTATGATCTCGTTTGTTGTGCATTTCACATATTATTATAACATTATTATTATTATACATTAATGAGTCATTTAATTGCATAACTGTCAACTTTTTTCCTCCCCCATTAAGGCTTTAGTCTACTCCAGTTGAGTACAGAAGACCTCTGTGAGATGAGCTTAGTTACTGAATCAATGTTTTGTGTCAGATAAACGATGGCGAAGATGGCACTGAGTAGGTATTTGAGTCTTCCAGCAATCAAGGCTAACAGCTGCTCATGCTCGATACAGTGACCAATGAAAGGAGAGCAGATATGTGAAATCTTTTGAAGAGCCAGAGATTTTTTTAAAATCCTAATGTTAGAAGATGGTGTCTACCTCATTCTTCTGATGAAGTACTATTCTGAGACAAAGTGAGTTCCCAAAATGTACTATTTGCTTTGTTTAAATGTGTGTCTTATGGTATTTCAATACTATATATGAGTCTGTATGTTGATATGATTATTATTTATCTGAACCATTTAATATATAAACAATGCCCACTATCTGCCGTGATAGAAATGAATGTTAAGTGTTTTATGATTTTTTTATTTGTTTGTTTTCTATTTATTATTTGCACGTTAAGACCAATTCCATGTATGTGTGATAATAAAGCATCACATCGTCAAGCAAAACAACATGTACTGCATATCTTCTATATATTTGAATCTGCACATTAACAGGAAATCTGCCTTTTATATGAATTACCTGAACAAGGTTTGAAATATTTGCATTAAAGTGTTCTTGATTATTGTTATTATTCATCAAGCACAGTTTGGTAATTATGTAGGTTAGAAAGCAGGACGATCTTAAAGACATGAAACAATATGTATGAACGCGTTAATTATTTTGAAACATGTAAGGTAATCTATATGGTTGTATTAAAACTAAACTTTGACCTAACCGCTGATAGAAAACTACGTATCTGTAGATTATCTATTTTTTTTATTTATTTTTAACCGATGCTTCTTCTTTCTTATAAATATAACGTCGGCTACAAATTTGTGTTTTAAGTCTTGATTGAATCCGGCTCCTAGTCCAGGGGTTCCCAAACTTTTTGGCCCAGGGACCCCTTTGCGGACCACAGTTTGGGAACATCTGTCCTAGTCTACTATAAACCCAGGCCATAGATGTAGCAGTGTGGAGGTGTAGCATGGGGGCGCTCAACCCAATAAAGCAGACTGCTGAAATCATAGCCCCTCTGCCGGAGAAGAACAACTACTATCTGGACTAGTTGAGCGCAGATCTGGAGATTCCCACCGATCCCATTGGGGGAGCTGCGCAGATCTGCGGACATTGCGCTAAACCAACACGACAATAGAAATGCACAGTGGACCCTCTGTGAACGAGGATGGGACCCTAATTTCTGACACTGTTTTTCTGAGGTGTGATCGGACATAGTGGAGTCGGGCTCATTAATATTGATTTAAATATGGATGTCACTGCCTTCAGTAATACTGGATTCACTGCCAGGAAACACTATGGGCGCGTTTCGATGTCGTTTCTCTATGGCAGTGCACAGAAAGCAAGCATCGCGTAGCTAATTAACAAATGCCATTATTTGCAACTCTGACCCAAAGGCTTTTATTTAGTCCTAGTGCATGTGGCCACTTGTTTGGATGGCGGTGCTGTGGCAGGTGAGGGTGCGAATATATTTGAGGAAGTGCTCTTGTTCTGGAAACGTCACTCTTGTTCTCTGTTAGCGGAAAAGTGACAGACAAGGCCGCTATGAACGGCAGGACAGGCGCGGGATGTGTCCCGGAGCCCCCGGCAAGCGACAGAGGGAGACCCGGCTGCGCGGGTGCCAAGTGGGAGCCCGTGGAGGAGGATGCGGGAGCGGCGGTGGAAACGCTCCTTTGCGAGGACCAGCTCTGCAGCGGCGGCGGCGCTGGCGACTCCTGCTCCCGGCACTGCGAGCTGGCTGCTGCCGTGGACCGCGCCGTCCAGGCGGCCGTGGAGGCGGCCATGACCCGGGTGGCGGAGCTGGTGGAGAAACGGTGCGCCGCCCTGCAGGTGCGCATCGAGACCCGGGAGAAGGAGCTGCAGAGCTTGGGGCTGCGGCTGGGGCTGACGGAGAGCGGGCTCTCAGCGCTGCGGGACGGAATGAGCAGCCCCAGGTCCAACCCCGACCGGGCAGGGTGCCGGCAGACCCGGGGGCTGGATGTGGGATGCCCCGCAGCAGACGGGCACGACAGGGCGCCTCCACGCGTCTCCCAGAGCCAGACGGACAGTGGTCACTCCGCTGGACAGTCCTCCCTGGCGGCCGGCACGGCGCTGTCCACTGGCCAGGGGCTTTACGGCGTGCGCCATTACGAGTCTGCCGAGGAAGAGCCAGAGAGGAACGAAAGAAGCACATTCAAGTGTAAGTTGTTCCTGTTCTTTTTAGTGTGAGCAACACAGACCGGCAGTAGACGTGTTGTTGTGAGATCTGCTAGTGAAAATCGCTTTATTTTATGTTTATTTATATAACACACACAACTTTGGGGTAGTGGAATGAGTATTTATTCCTTTCATTTCTGGATTGCATATTGTGTCAGAAAACACAACAAAGTGTGTATATATACAGTTTATACAGTATACAGTATATACCCGAATGCTTTATTTTCTTCCTGGATAAATGACAATGCAATGCACTTTGTACTTTTTGCTTGTTAGCTGTGAGTGTACAGTGCCTATAGAAAATCTAAACCCCTGTTAACTTTTTTCACATTTTGTTAGTGCCTCAGAGTTGTATGCATTTAAATAAGGATTTTTCCATTTAATAACTCACTATATTCTACACCTTAAAGGGAATTTTTTGTATTGTGAAATGTATATTAAAAATACAAAACTGAAATATAACTGCATAAGTCTCCACCCCCCTGAGTTAATACTTGATGGAAGCACCATTGTCAGCCATTACAGCTGTGAGTCTGTTGGGATCGATCTCTACCAGCTTACTTCATCCACCTGGATTTGGCCATATTTTACCATTTGTCTTAACAAAACTTTTGAAACTCTGTCAGTTCCTTGGGGAGTGATGATGGCGTGAATAACTGGCACAAAAGGTGAAAGGGGGTGGAGACTTTCTTAAGGCACTGTATGTGATCACTTTAATGCTCTCACAATAAAGCATAACAAGATCAATGAAGAATATAAAAGAAAGGAAATTATACACTACTTCTTCAGTTTACTCCTGCTGGGATTCTGCATACTGTTTTCAGTCCGCCCTGGACCAGACCTGGTCTTCGATGTTGCCACTGGATGAGTAACAGGCTGGCAGCCACAACAGCCTGGCAAGACCAATATCATCAATTAATAGCTGCAGTTTAAAGTGCAAATGATGCAACAGTCTGTACTCTGTTCTGCAGCATTGAAGGTCCCAATGAGCACAGTGGCCTCCATCATCCGTAAATGGAAGAAGTTTGAAACCACCAGGACTCTTCCTAGATCTGGCCGCCCGGCCAAGCTGAGCGATCGGGGGAGAAGGGCCTTAGTCAGGGAGGTGACCAAGAACCCGATGGTCGCGCTGACAGAGATCCAGCGTGTCTCTGTGGAGAGAGGAGAACCTTCCAGAAGAACAACCATCTCTGCAGCACTCCACCAATCAGGCCTGTATGGTAGAGTAGCCAGACGAAAGCGACTCCTCAGTAAAAGGCACATGACAGCCCGCCTGGAGTTTGCCAAAAGGCACCTGAAGGACTCTCAGACCATGAGAAACAAAGATGGAACTCTTTGGCCTGAATGGCAAGTGTCATGTCTGGAGGAAACCAGGCACCGCTCATCACCTGGCAATACCATCCCTACAGTGAAGCATGGTGGTGGCAGCATCATGCTGTGGGGATGTTTTTCAGCGGCAGGAACTGGGAGACTAGTCAGGATGGAGGGAAAGATGAATGCAGCAATGTACAGAGACATCCTTGATGAAAACCTGCTCCAGAGCTCTCTGGACCTCAGACTAGGGCAAAGGTTAATCTTCCAACAGGACAACTACCCTAAGCACACAGCCAAGATAACAAAGGAGTGGCTACAGGACAACTCTGTGAATGTCCTTCAGTGGCCCAGCCAGAGCCCAGACTTGAACCCGATGGAACATCTCTGGAGAGATCTGAAAATGGCTGTGCACCGACACTCCCCATCCAACCTGATGGAGCTTGAGAGGTCCTGCAAAGAAGAATGGGAGAAACTGCCCAAAAATAGGTGTGCCAAGCTTATAGCATCATACTCAAAAAGACTTGAGGCTGTCATTGGTGCCAAAGGTGCTTCAACAAAGTATTGAGCAAAGGCTGTGAATACTTATGTACTTATGTGCTTTTTTTATTTTTTATATTTAATACATTTGCAAAGATTTCAAACAAACTTCTTTCATGTTCATTATGGGGTATTGTTTGTAGAATTCTGAGGAAAATAATGAATTTAATCCATTTTGGAATAAGGCTGTAACATAACAAAATGTGGAAAAAGTGAAGCACTGTGAATACTTTCCGGATGCACTGTATTAACCAGTTAATATATCTGACAAGTCCAGTATTGCAACCCATTGCAATGAAGCAGCATTCAATGCACATGTGTAACTAGACTTGTTAACTGCATGTGTTTGTTACCAATGTATTGTCCATACATAGTTATCTTAAACTGTAGCAATAAAGAAATTAAATTTATCTCTCTCTCCATTGTTATCCATTTGTTACTGATTTAGTGGCAACACCTGGTCTATTTCAAAGCCAAATTCCCCGCTGTCTCATTGCAGTTAGGAGCACCAAGTCTATTGATAAACCAGTCTGTCTTCCTCTCCCACTACATAGGCCCTGATGAGAAGCATGTTCAGAGAGAGAATGTGCCGGATCGGGGTCTCTTCAGGTCTGGGGAGCCGGGCCACCCCTTGCCGTCTGAGTCCTGGGGTCCTTGCAGGGCTGTCCGGGATGTCTGCAGGCAGAACTCCAATGCTGGACTGGAACATGGGCCTGTGAAGGAGGAGGCTTCTGAACTGGGCTTTGTGAATGCTGTTGAAGTACCACCACAGCCCCCAGACCCCTTAAAACGAGAGGTTGAAAAAGGGGCAGCTGTGGAGAGAACTGGGGCACACACAGATTTTGAAAGGGTGTACATTTCCAAAGGGAGGCTCCTGGACGATGGGGACACAATGGCTTCTGGGAGCAGTTTATCCAGTAAGTTAAGAGCTACGTATTTCCTGTATTTTCTGATTTTGTGGAAGATTTCAGTGAGTCTGTTAAGCCTTTTCTCCTTATTCTGGGTTTTGCGGACACCGTGGCAATATAGGGGTTCAGAATCTGTGTGTTTGCTGATGGGTACTGCTGGAGTTACCTGCTTCTGAAAAGTGTCCTGGCGCACCACATCACATTTCCGTCCAGGTGTGACAACCGGATGTGGAGTTTGTTCCAGCCCTCCAGCACTCTCTGTTTAAAGAACTGTTTCCTGTATCCAGTTCAGAATAATCTCACTATCCATCGTGATCTGGATATTGTTCTCTGGATTGACTTTCTCGGGCCCTTCAGGGTTTTCAAAGAGCTGCATTGTGTTCCCATTTAATCCTTTTTCTTTCCACACTGGGCCTAACACTTTGTATCATTTTGATGTGACCCTGATTTTAATTCCATTATCCACCCAAGTATTTTCTTAGCCTTTTTTCATTCTGCTTCCTGGCCTTGTCTGGATGAGGAATTCTGTTATTTTGTATACTGTATCCCTATATTGCAGCTAGTAGGAGGGTTAAACGTGGTTGGTATGTGTCTTGCTTGGAAACTAACATCTCACTCTCCAGGTCCATTCAGCGCAGGCCTGGGAAATGGAGGTGGTGCATGTCTGTTCTGAGCCTACACAAGCCTGATGCGTTCCCACAAGTGGTCTTGTCTGCTCTATCGATGAGAAAATAGAAACACAAACGCACACACACAGACGGTGTTGATGATGTTGATCCCCGTTTTTTCCCTGTCTGGAAGGACCTGAGCATCATCGAAGAGGGGGGAAATTCCAAGGAAATGGACGTGATCGTTCCCAAAACCAAACCAAACCGAACCAAGCAAAAAAGCAATGCCAAAATGGAGGGTAGAGATGCCAAGTTGCAAGTTGCTGTGAGTGATTAAAGAAACAAAACAATAAATGGGGTCCAGCTCGGAGTTGAAGCTGGTGGAGAGGTTTTTGAAGCCGTTCCTGGCCTTCACAGCCCAAAGGAAGCATTCCCCCCCCCCCCATTTCCCACCTTGCCCAAACTCCTGGAACAGTCTGTGGGGCCCCCGGCCATCTCCTGGCTTCAGTGAGGTAAGACAGCTGTGTTATAGTATTATCATTATTATTATTGTTATTTGTATCGTAGCAGATATCCTTACCCAGAGCTGATTTTTCCCAATATATATCCTTTATTGAAAACATTACAAAATTGCAAAATAAATACAATCTACAATAAAGTGATTACGGTCAAGTACAAGATGCAATAGGCATGATCACCAGTAGTACAGAAGCAGTAACGGTTACCTGCTGAAAGTGACATCACATGTACTCCACACTTAGCCAATCAGAAGTAACCGAACGAGAGTTAAAAAACCTAGAGGAGTTAGCATTAATACTCCTAGTAATGAAATACTCCTAAGTACATCTTTTTACCAACAAAGAGATGGCAGTTGGGTGGAAGTGAGAATGCGGTGGGGGTAGACCGTGCAGATCCTCAAGGCTGCTCCCTCTTTGTCTCCTCTGTCACAGATGAAGGTGCCTTTGCTTCCAGACACGCACCACTTCTCACGCATCCTGTTCAAACCTGGCCCCTTGAGGGAGCTGTGCAGTATAACAGAGAGGATCTGTTATCTCCCCCACACACAAATTCCCAGGCCTGGTCTTTACCAAGGAGGAGCTGGCCAAAGCAGAGGGAGTCAAATCAAGACCATGGCTCCCCTCAAGCAAGAGGCCATCTAAGGTGAGGAACCTGGATTTTTTTTTAACCCCCTGCATCTAAAAGTGTATTGGTGGCTTCGGTTATATATTTGGTAAATATATTACTTTTACTGATTTGCATTTTTTAAAATGGTTTTAAGAAAGGAAACTAACTGTTAACTAATAAAACCCACTCTTCCTTGTTTCCCTGCCACAGAATTTCTCCACGCCAAAGTGGCTGAGTACATGATAGAGCTGTAGCACAGAGTACCGCAAAGTGGTCCAGAATAAGATGGGCAACACCCGATGGGATCTAAAGAAATCCTTTCCCTTGTCCCTCAAGTGTGGCATTGTGAATGCTCCAGCCCCTTGGGATACATCCACACGACTTTGGCCAACAAATCGGATTCCCAGAGTACAGAAGAAGCCCTGGGAACGTTTCTGATGCTCTGTTCTGCCTTCTTGGACTGGATTCAGGACAAATTTGTGAATGAGGTCCAGAGAGTGAGGAAGCCCTTCTTTCATCCCATGGTTGATTTAGCTTTGAAGGATTCCATGAAGGTTTAGAGTTTTTTCAAGAAACTCCTCGTTGAAATTCTAGTATCAGATTTAAAGCTGGTTATCAACCAATGCTGCTCAGTGAGACCTCTTGTCATTGTCAACTTTTTATGATCGCCAATTTGACTTTGATCCACTGCTGAGTGGCAGTCTACCATCTCTAGGAGGGTGGGGAATTGGCCATAATTGATAAGTATATGGGAGCCAATTGATCCCAGGACCCCGGTGTTATCATAACTAACAGGGCTACCCAGACTGTTATCTTCATTTCCAAGGGCTGTGGCCTCACTCTGTGGAACTGAGTTGCAAGAAGGGAATAGGAGATCTTGATCTACAGGGAAGTAAGAACAAAGAAAGAAAACCTGGCGGTCATTGTGGATGTCATGAATTGAAATGAGAGCTTCAGAGCTCACTTTGTTTCCATTGCACATCCCAAGGTACACTCTGATCCTCTTTCCAGGCGGCTATAAATAATAATATTTAAAAAAAGAAAAGAAACTGAGTGAATAATTTTAAAGCACAGGCATTTGAAAAGGCCCTTCTTACCCATTTGTGTTCCAGCATCAGGTTTGTGTAGGAACAAAACATACAAGAGACTGTCAACCCCCAGAGAGTACTGAACCCCCTGCCCGTACTGAACGCACTGAAGTTAAGAAGTCTCATTGTGTTTTGATGAGGCTATTCAGGCAGCTGGTGAAAACAATATCAATCCCCGTAGTTAGATATGTGTCACCATGTGTGAATCTCATTTAGTTCCTCCTGCACCGAAGGCTTTTTTCATCCATACCTGGGATTCCTTAGCAGGGCAGAGTTCCCGTGGATGTTTGTCCAGGTGCTGGAGTTTGTTTCGGGTTTCCAAGTGGAATAAATCGAAACGCTACAATGGTTTTGTGCGTCTAGAGTAGTGTTCTTTGAATCCAGAGCCTCAAGGGCCTTGACAGTCTGGGGCTTTCATTCCAACTGAGGTCTTCATTGGTTAATTGAAGATGATTATTCACTTAACTGAAGCAATTTAATTTATTAGGCCATACGCAAAGGATGGTTTAAGGATACCTGTATATTGTGAAGGATTTTGAATCTCTAGACCTGGATTTCAAGAATGCTGCTCTAGATCCCTGGTTCCTAGAGCTTGGGTCTAGATGGCCACTGGTTCTGCTGGTTTTCACTCCAACCCCATTGTCTCCCACTAGAATACCTATGACTAAACTCAAGTCTTCTGTAACCATTCTCTCCCCCCCCCTCCTCTTCTCTCGTCCATGGGGTCTAAACCAGCTGTCGTACCGGGACCAGAGAATACGCTCCCGACCCAAACCCAAACCCAGACGCCCATGGGCACCCCACCGTGGAGGCCCCAGGACCTCGAGTCGTTGACCCTGTCGGCCAGGGAGGGGGATCCCATGTCGGAGGGTGGCTTGCCCATCCTCCAGGGCCAAGATGAGGGTCTGAGACGAGGTGGCCCATTCGTGTGTCTCCTGTGTGGCCGATCATTCCGGGCCGCTCAGAACCTCAGAACCCACGAGCGTACACACACCGGCGAGAGGCCTTACCCCTGTGCTGTCTGCGGAAAGCGCTTCACCCAGAAGCAGAACCTGACCCGACACGAGAGCATCCACACTGGCCAGGCACCCCATCGCTGCCCCCAGTGTGGGAAAACCTTTTCCCAGTTGGGAAACCTCAAAACCCACTACCTGGTCCACACTGGGGAGAGGCCTCATCGCTGTGTCCTGTGTGGCCGCAGCTTCAACCAGGCCCAGAACCTCAAGAGACACCTGCGAATCCATGGCAAGGTGGACTGATGCCACACCTCCAGGGTACAAAATGAATAGTGGGCTGCCGTGCTCCTGGAGGTCTAATAGGTATCATCATCATCGTCATTATCATCATCATTAATATTCTTATTTCTTTATTAGCACACACTCTTAGCCAGGGTGACAGTTATACACTTATACAACATATACACTTTTCAAAAAGCATATATATATAATATATAAATACAACCTAGAATACCTGTCCTAATTAAAGTGAACTGAAAATCAAATGCATCAGTAGTAGTTCCTCCAGGACTATGCACAATGGACAGGATTACCATTAGCAGAGAAGCGGTTACGGTGAGGAGGTTTTAGAAGTGCAAGAAGAAGCACAGAACCATAGCAATAAGAAGCAACCTGTAACTTTAGCAGACAGGAGGCTCAGTTAAGTCATGGATGGTCGCTGAGGTAGAGCACTGGAGATCCCTCCAGCACCAGGCTTCCCCACAGCCGATACTCCGGTCTGTGAGCACCGTGAGAAGGCCCGACCGCTATCAAGGTACAGAAACCGAGCGGCAGTGGTCCTGCTCCAAACGGGCACCTGTAATCTGATTGAATTCCTATGAACTTGCAAATGCTCTTGGAAGGCTTTTAGGAATGTGGTCGTGTATTTTTTTTTTTTTTTGATGAGAACCCTGGGATTGTAAATTGGTCATTACTTTGTCCTTTATCAGGGTGGCCATTCTTGGGAGTGGGATGCCTATTTTGAAAACAGAAAACCTACTATAGCCAGTGGTGAAGGTCCCAGGGACATTCAAGCAGGCCAGGCAATAGATGTCTTTACTGCCAGCTTATACATGTTCAATTTCTCCTGTATTTGTTGATATTCTTTGCTACTCAGTTGATCACTGGTCTCTGTTCATATGGGTGGACTAGGGAGATACGCACACACTTTTCAAAGGTCTTTTTGGCTCAAGCTTGCAGTTACGAGGAAGGTGCTGGGACCGGAGGACTTGGTGCTAGGTTTGCTGCATGTGTACACTGAGCGGTGTTGGGATACAGAAAGGAACTTGACAATACAAATCTGTCACATGAATATAATAATAAAAAACAGTCTGTGCTTGTATGAGTGTTTATAATTGTTTGCTTTCACGGATGTGTCTTTGATCTGTCCCAGATTAAAGTATTTCACAGTACGTAGTCACTGGCACACTTTGAGATGGGATGGGATTTTAAAATCATCTTTAAGACGAAATGCATTTAAATGAAGCAACACCGTAATGAAGGGTGGTTGAAGGTAATGAAGATAATACTTATCTGCCGTCGAGTGTTCAGTGATGGAGTGATATCTGCCGTCGAGTGTTCAGTGATGGAGTGACCGATCAGTGGCACTGATTTGAGCAGGAGAATAATGGCACTTTAGGATTTAAGAACAAATTTATAAATCTAAGATGTGTCGGGTCTTTAAGGTATTACTTGAGAAGGACACATGAAACAAAGACCCATAACAATACCACAGTGACACAGGCCTTTGTTTTGTTATGGTCATTGCAGCAATTAAGCAACAGTATTCAGTTTAGCAATGTTGTCTTGCACAATTTTAACATCAATGTCTTTTGTGTCAAATGGTAATGAAAAGGGACAGTGAAAGCATGCGATCATCCTTACTGTTGTCTGTATTTCAGTATAGAGGGAATTTCCAGCATCTGTGATCAGTCCAGAATCATAGGAAAACCACAAGACCATTTGCATAAGACTGCTTCAAAAGGTATTGCAGCAACTAGCAAAGACACGTGGTTGCAATTGGTTGCGCTGGTCCTTGTATTTCATCTTGCAGAAGAAACCGGCAACTATTCTCTCCACTTGACCAAGAAAGAAACAACACAGGCTACAGCCTCTTTGCTTTCTTTTGCACTGTTTCTATCCACAAGGAGCTATACTGAAACACAATTATTTTCCGGAACATATATATATATGGTGTGTGTGTGTGTCTGTGTATATACATATTAATACATCAGAGACTTTGCTTAAATGAAGCCATTTACACTTGTCTGGATGGTGGCCCTGTGCTCACTTGCTTGTAAGTACTTTTTGTCTATCTTTTAATGCTAGAAGTTTTATTTTCCTTGTGTCTGAAAAGAAAAGGAGCAAATTGTCCTCATAGGCACAATCACTAATGAGTTCACGTTGGAGGGGATGGTGATGAGGAAAATGGAGACTGATTTTTTTTTTTCTATAAAGGAAAAACAAATTAAAAATATAACAACATTAAAGCTAATTTAAAAGTTTAAACACATACTAGGGTGTGAGTGAAACTAAATTACGAAGGAAAGAAAATATAACCGGAACCAATTTGAATAAACGGAGATTTCAAAATAAAAGGACCTGTTGTCATGCCATCTGTTGCAATTTTATAAGTGGAAGTGTGAAATTTTGAGAATAAACCAATGCACTTGATAAACCTGTATTTGATTTGCATTTTGTCTGGGTCATTATCTACCTGTTTTTAACTAAATGTATTGAGATTTTATTAAGTGCTAGTCAAATTACATGGTAACCTATTTCCACAGCCCCAACAGTGGCTTTAAAGCTAGGATCGAACTTCTTAACAGATTCTTTCAGAGAAACTGGTAAGTAGAAATCACATTTTTCAATTTGAGCTCTGTTAGGTGGGTGGGGTTTTCTAAATTAAAATTAAACCCACGATTATTTTTAACACATTAGAACAGAATTCATTACCATTGAAGTGCTTATGTTAGGATATTGGGAGTAGTGATGCCGTAGGGAAGCTACAATGACAGGGCAGAGCAATACAGTGGACAAACGGCAAATTGTCCATAAACAAGATTGATTAATTAAAAACTAGAAGAAAAAAAAAAAAATTGAGCACGAGGATGCATGTATGCAAGGATTGTGGTGGAAGGCGAGAATCCTCCCTGAGTTCTTATCTCTCCGTGTGGACAGGCTTGTGTGAAGGACTGGCTTGCGATCTTGCTGATTCTCCGGATGGCACAGTCAGGCTGAGTGGTGGGGCTGAGCGCTGCTCTGGGGGGGTGCAGGTTGTCTTCCTTGGGCAGTGGAGAAGTGTGTGCTCCAGGGGCTGGGACCTGCGCGAAGCTGAAGTGGTCTGCCGCGAGGTGGGCTGCGGGATGCCCATCTCCACCACTTCGCACACGGAATCGGGACGCGTAGACCTAGAAGTCAGCTGCTTGGGGACGGAACGCAATCTGCAGAGCTGTGGACTGAGAGAGACGAGGGATTTCGCCTGCTCTTTCCTAAAAGGAGCCGGTGGAGTCGTTTGTGCAGGTAGGTGGGGAAAAGCTTCTGTTGAAGAGCTGCTGATTGTTACAATGAATCAAACATGCAGTTTCGACATGCGAAGGTAAAACAAATTACAAGATTTGAGGTTGTAGTTTGGTCGTGGTTTGGTTTTGAAAAATGTGATGTCAGGAATGTGACGACACGGGCGTTAAGGTTCTCATAGTAGGTTCTGCCTTGGAAATTCAAAACATCAATTGCAATGATGTTATTATCCTGCATGTCTATTTTGTTAGAGATTTTGTCTTTAACAAAAATCAACTTAATGTAGTGAATAACTGTAATTTCATGATTTTACAATGTTTGTGTTGCTACAGCGGTATTCGGTTCGCATGGTGAGAATTAGGAAAACTCTTGATTTTTGCAGATGCAACCCTGTCACCAACAACTGTGCTTCCGATGACAACTCCTGACTCCCGTAAGTAATGCCACATTTTATTTATTTACACTGAACAAAAATATAAACGCAACATGCAACAATTTCAATGATTTGCGTTACAGTTCATATAAGGAAATAAGTCAATTTAAATAAATTAAACAGGCCTTAATCTATGGAATTCAAGTCCCAAGTGTTGAGGGACGTGCGATTGGCCTGCTGACTGCAGGAATGTCCACCAAGACCCTGGTGAGGCTGACAAGCTGCAGATGAGAGGGTTTCCTCAGTTGTGCAAACCCACAGTGTCATCAGCTCTGCAGGCGGCTGGTCTCAGATGATACCGCAGGTGAAGAAGCCAGATGTGGAGTCCTGGGCTGGCCTGGTGACACGAGGTCTGCGGTTGTGAGGCCTGTTGGACTTCCTGCCAAATTCTCTAAACCGACATTGGAGGTGGCTTATGGTAGAGAAATGAACATTAAATTCTCTGGCAACAGCTCTGGTGGACATTCCTGCCATCAGCATGCCAATCGCATGCTCCCTCAAAACTCGAGACATCTGTGGCATTGTGTTGTGTGACAAAACTTCACATTTTAGAGTGGCCGTTTATTGTCCCCTGCAAAAGGTGCACCTTTGGGATGATCACGCTGTTTAATCAGCTTCTTGATCTGCCACACCTGTCAGGTGGATGAATTATCTTTGCAAAGGAGAAATGCTCTCTTACAATGATATAAACCAAATTTTGCACAAAACCAGAGAGAAATTAGCTAGGCTCTTTCATTTCAGCTCATGAAACATGGGACCAACATGTTGCGTTTATATTTTTATTCAGTATAAGTCATATTTCCACTTCCAGTCCACCTGTTCAGTGTCAACTGAAAAATAACTTTAAATTACAATTGCTATTTATTATTATTATTATTATTATTATTATTATTATTATTATTATTATTATTATTATTATTATTATTATATATTTATTAGAAGACACCATTACCTGGTGTGACTTATCACCAAAAATACCCTTTTGTTCAAAAGTAAATACTATATACAAAATACATCCTAATTAAAGTAAACTATGAATATACCAGAGTCTTTTTGTTAGAGATTTCTTGTATTCTGCTGTTATTATAAATGTAATTTTCATGACTTTATTTTACAGTGTTTGTATTGCCATAGCGTTATTCGGTTTGCAGGGTGGGAATTAATTGTTTAGCTTCTATTTGGAGATGCAACGCTGTTGACACGATTTATCTACAGAAATCCACAACAGTATTTCCCCTTCCAGTCTGGTGGTTTGGTGTCAATTAAACAAAGAACCTTCATTTAAAATTACAAAGATGTATTTTTTAGCAGATTTCCTTACACTATGGAAGCCTATAGCAGACTTAATTCAAATGTAAATGCAAAATAAATCCCACAATTGCATAATTATGTTCCATTTATACACAAATTATTTGGGACAAAATGAAAATGAAAATGCAATGATTATTATTTGACGTATTTTTCACCAAACTAAATGCAACATAAATCCTAATCCTGAAGTCAGATGAAATCATGTGCAATAGTTGCATCAGTGTGCACATACTCTGTTGCTCACAGGATCCAGGAGGTGGCTTCATAGATTTTTTTCAGTTACACAAAACACTAACAAAATTGTGTTGATTTAGGCAACCCCCCACATTGGATTCACATATTTACTCCACTTAAAACAAATAAATACATGTTGTGATTGTCAGTGGATTATCATTCCAGCTCTGTATTCATCTGCCTATCCACTCAGCCATTTTTCAAGATGTGTCTGTATGTCACATAAGATGCAGGGTTGTAATACTGTGATTGGTTCCATAGGCAGACTGACAATCTGGCAATTCTGGCAAATGCCAGAAGGGCCGGTCCATTTTTCACTTCAGTGGGCTGGTCAATTCCCATGTGGGCCGGTTGTCCTGTGTGGATTTGTGGACCGCACTTTGCCGCCACAGACTGCACTTCACCAGCACCCAGGCCGCAGCCCTCGCCCCCCCACCTGCTCTCCTCAGTGTGGGTAAAAGTCCAAGACCATGATTGGTTCCACCAGTGCATAGTGTGTGGATCCCTAGGGGTCTTCACAGTGACTAACCATGAATGTGACCTGTAAGGGTTAGGAGTGCAGGTCTAGCAGGTCTCCTCTTCTCAAGTCCTCTCTTTCTCCTGATCTAGATTCCAGCTTCTCTTCCATGTCGAACTTCTCCAAAGCTTACACTGCAGTTAAAGTGTTCGGCCTGATCGCAATGATAGTGGCTGTCATTGTGACCGAAATCAAGACCAGACCGAGAGGTGAGTTTTCATCTGGTTGGAAACACGAGTATATACAGTTAGGTCCATGAATAATTGGACAGTGACACAATTGTAATAATTTTGTCTCTGTACGCCACCACAATGGATTTGAAAGGAAACAATCAAATGTTCTTTAAGTGTAGACTTTCATTTTTAATTTGAGGGTAGTTACATCCAAATTGTGCGAACGGTGTAGGAATTATACCCATGTTTATATGTGTTCTCCCCAATTTTAGGGGCTCAAAAGTAATTGGACAAACTAACATAATAATTAATTGGGAGTTTCAATACTTGGTTGCAAATCCTTTGCA
The DNA here is from genome assembly GCF_036373705.1 of Amia ocellicauda. Lineage (NCBI taxonomy): Eukaryota > Metazoa > Chordata > Actinopteri > Amiiformes > Amiidae > Amia > Amia ocellicauda. Next base: position 47,155,054 of record NC_089856.1, read on the forward strand.
GTCAATGACTGCCTGAAGTCTGGAACCCATAGACATCACCAGATGCTGGGTTTCTTCCCTGGTGATGCTCTGCCAGGCCTGCACTGCAGCTGTCTTTAGTTCCTGCTTGTTCTTTGGGCGTTTCACCCTCAAATGCCCCAAGAACAAGCAGGAACTAAAGACAGCTGCAGGACAGGCCTGGCAGAGCATGTGGTCCGATCCAACAGACGAGCTACTGTAGCTCAAATTGCTGAAAAAGTGAATGCTGGTTCTGATAGAAAGGTGTCAGAACACACAGTGCATTGCAGTTTGGGGTATGGTATCGCGTATGGGACTGGGTAGCCGCAGACCAGTCAGGGTGCCCATGCTGACCCCTGTCCACTGCCAGAAGCACCTACAATGGGCACGTGAGCATCAGAACTGGACCACGGAGCAATGGAAGAAGGTGGCCTGGTCTGATGAATCACCAGTTCAAGGTGTTGACTTGGTCTCCAAATTCCTCAAATCTCAATCCAATCGAGCATCTGTGGGATGTGCTGGACAAACAAGTCCGATCCATGGAGGCCCCACCTCGCAACTTACAGGACTTAAAGGATCTGCTGCTAACATCTTGGTGCCAGATACCACAGCACACCTTCAGAGGTCTAGTGGAGTCCATGCCTTGACGGGTCAGGGCTGTTTTGGTGGCAAAAGGGGGACCTACACAATATTATGTTATGGCTGATCGGTGTATATTAGTTCATTAATATTTGAATACTGTTTAACCAGCTTCAAAAGATGTGTTATTAAATTATGTGTTGATATACTGAATCCCCTTGGTTGTATTTGTTTATTACAATATATCTAGGTGGAGGAGCTGGAGCTACAATCCCGAGAGCCAGAGGGTGAGGAGCTGGAGCTGCCGGCCCCGGGGTATCCCATGTCCGGCAGGGAGGAGCTGGAGGCCCAACCCCCTGAAATGTTTTGTATATATTCACATCAACATATTACTCTCACCTCTGCACTCAGCTGATTTACACACATGCATTAATTTGGAAAACCATAGGTTCCATTATAAACTCCTTTCATTTCCATCAATCAATTCACTCAAATCATAAAATCTCCCAGTTATAACCCTGTTACAAATATTTGAGTAAAACAAATATTATGTCACAAATATTCAGACATAAAAGTTTGTGTTAGACCTTTTCAGAGGCACGTTGGAGCAGCAGTGATTGTTCAAGAGAGGTGGCATATATATATACCCATATATACCCCGTGTTTGATTAAATCATTGTGGTGTGCCAGCTTAGCTATACATTAAAGTAATCTGCTCATGCAAAGTACTGTCATTTACCCATGATAACCCACTGAAGTTTCTCCAGTTGGCAGGACAGCATCTGAAAGGGTAACCCAGAATATGGGCTTCATAGGTGGTATTTTGTCACAGGGAGGGAAGTGTGAACAGTGTGATTCTGTCTACAGCAATGCTGTGGCAGTGTAGACAGATAGATTTGGCTGGACATTTGGTAAGAGTGAATTCAGTGTATTCTTTACCTGTTCCAAATCACTATTCCTGCAGGTCTCTCCCTTTGCATTTTGTGTTTGCGATTTCAGACATTGAAACACATACTTGATTCTTTGAAATTCAAAACAATAAGGCACCTGCTGAAAAACAGGCATTGTAATCTGGGGCTGGACAGGAAATGTTCATATGACACTGAATTGTGTGGATTTGTCTTATTTGAATGAGAAAACTAAACTGGGAGGATGAGCAAAATGTAAGAAAAGAAAATATAAGTTCTCTTAAGGGCTATATATACAGCTGCAATCAGAAATATTCACACCCTTTCTTTGAATTTGGGAAATATGTTTGTTAATTAAATATTCTCTAAACTATACCTATTGATGAATCCAATTGTATATCCTGTATTAGGAGCCGTTCAAGACATGATCAAATGTGATGCAAAAACATTTGAAGTGAGAATTGTTGAGCATTAGATCCATTGATTTTCATTAATAATAATAAGGATATGAGAGAGAAAGGTACATGCACATTACATTATACAAGCAAAAAAGCAAGAAGTCTATTATTCTCCTCTTTTTAGTTAGTTTTTTATGAAAAGAGCTAAATTTACAGTCATATACTTAATTCCTACAGTTACAAAACACCTGCTTTTAAAAAATCCATCACCTTAAATGTACAAATGAGATAAGCTATAGTATGGTACAAGTTTGACAGACCGGAAAGAATACAACTGGAACATAATTAATTATGCATCAAAATTTACTTTTTGGAAATGACTAGGGAGTTTGCATATTTAAATGGTTTTGTTTGTTTATGGAAATAACCATACATGTGAAACACCTGTTGTGTGGAGAGCACTGACCAACGGAAGCAGAACATATATATTTGTAGCCTGTCAGCTGGAATTAATATTGAAATAAACAAACAAACAAATAAATACATAAATAAAAGGTAGTAAAATCAAAGCATTTTTAACACACCTTAACCGGGCCCATGACACCAGTGCATCTCCGAGAAATGCTTTCTGGAGTCTTGAAATTCTAATAGAGATGTGCTGAATGCAAATATTGTATTATATGGTTTTGTCACAGCCACATTAACAAATGGGGAAGCATTGGGAGATAAGAAATATATGTGCATGCAGTGTAAGCAAACACTTTGTTTTTTCAGATAACAAAAACCTGCTAGCAGTTTCTAACCTCCTACAGCATCAAAAACATTTTCTGTGGTTTTCTAAATAAATATACAAGCACATTTTGAACCAGTTTCACTACACACACGCATGAATGATAGATCTCTCTAGCTCTCTGTCAGCACAAGCCCTGAAGAGCTTCAACCCATCCCTTGTTCCTCCAGACTGATTGTCACTCATGGATCCTTTCCTCATCATCTCAACCTCCGTCCTCAACACCACCAACAATACAGCAACGGGCATACATATCTGCGAGGACAGAATAGCTTGTTTCATGTCCTCCATGATAGTGGATTCTATCAGTGCCATCCTGGGTTTTCCAGCCAACCTGAGGACCCTGCAGGTGCTTTGGGGGAGGGTGACCAAGTCCTCCACTTCAGATGTCTTCATCGGTAACCTTGCAGTCCTGGACACTCTGTTATGCCTATTGACTCCCGTGAAAGCTGTTAACTATTTTCACCCAAACAGCCTGTACCTCTGGAAAGCTGTGATTTTTTTTTTTTTGCACTCAATGAGACGGGGGGTCCATTGTTCCTCTTCTGCGTCTGCCTTGACTGCTATGTAGCCGTGCTTCACCCAGTCCATTTCTTGCACTACAAGGATCTTGCGTACAGAGCCAACTGTTCTGCTGTCATTTGGGTCATTACTGTGGTCATCTCCTTCTACATTACCTTCCAGTCAGGTAAAGAGGCTTCATACATTATAATCAGCATCTTCTGCAGCGCCTTCACATTGATGCTCTTCTGTAACCTCTCCATACTGTGGGCTCTTAGGCAGGCTGGACCGGTCGCCCAAGAAATGCACCCCATTAAGAAAAAAGCCTTCAACACTGTTCTGACCATTTTAGTTATACTGATTTTTAACTATATTGTAGTCGTAATGGTTTTCCCGCTTTATAACATTCTCCCTCGATACATATTAGAGTGCTACATCATTCCCATCGGCCTCACCTTACTTACCATGAGAATCTGTATGCATCCACTGCTCTTTCTGTATAGTGCGGGAGCAATGTCTTGCTTGTGAAATTCAAACTAGGAAGTGTGGGTCAGACAAAACCTCCTGTGCATGACATTTGAGTTATTATTCTATTTATTATTATTACTATTACTAGTAAAAATGGTATGAGTAGTAGTTTGGTTTGGTTAGTCCAAAGTCCCTCTCTGGAATTTCAATTCATACCAAGTGCAATTCTACTACTTTAAAATTGTTTACACTTTATTTGAAATAAACTTTTAATTCTCTGAATTTTTCCCTGGAGTGTAGTTGAACACATGTACATTGATAACGTGCCTCTACAATGTCTTGACAACATTTTCTGAAGTCTACAAATATGTGCCACAAAGCCGTATTGGTCTGTGTTCACCTTGCTGCAATGTTGCCACATTTTTATTTATTTAGCATGTGTTTTAGTGTGTTTTAATTTTTATGATCCTTATTTTTATATACCTTTAATATTTTTTTTTAATCTGACGTATAACATCATCTCCAAAAATATATTAGACAATTTTACAGTTTTGATAGTTTCTTCAATCTAAACTGGTCTCATTTATACATATGTATTTTATTGTTGGATATTGTTTTGTATGTATTTGAAGAGCAAGGTGTTGCTCTCTCTATCGTGTGTCTGTAATGTGCTTTGGGATGTCCTGACATAAATGCTCTATATAAAATAAAGATGCTGATTTTCATGATTGGTGTGGTTACTAACACAAGGCATATGTTAGTGAATGACTCCCATCCAGCCACTTGCAGGTTTGCTCCTGGTCATGGTTGTTCAACCCCAGCCAGCACTCAGCACTCCTGTGAATATAGAGCACAACAAACCTCATTGTGAATCTGAATGAGTGTAGTCTGGCCCACAGAGGACGTCACACTGAATCATGCCGCAACACTTCCACAGCTGCTTTTAATCTAATCATCCTGTGAATTATTATTATTATTATTATTATTATTATTATTATTATTATTATTATTATTATTAATATTATTATTATTATTATTATTGTCATCATCATTATTATTTATTTATGGCCAGACGTCTCTCATCCAGGGCAACTTATAGGATACAAAAGCAAAACAAAAGTGCAAAACTACAAATCAGGCACAATACAAATTAGTTTAAAAATTACAGAAGTGCAAAGGTGAAATATACAGGTAATCTAGAATCCAAGTCATACATCCTAGTTCTAACAGCTGACAAGTACCGACAAAATGCACTCAAGTCATAAGTAAGGGACTAATAGGGGATAGGCATAGGGGAAATCACACAAAGAACAGGAGTACTAGCAATGTAACAGTAAGCAGTATGATGAAACAGTTATACAAAGTGTAAAATTACAGAGCTAAACCGTTCAGGAGAATAAACTGCTAAATTACAAGTACAGTCTGAACAGATGTGTATTGAGTAATCGCCAGAAGGTGGTCAGGGATTGTGTTGTCATGACCTCAGTGGAAAGGTCGTTCCACTACTTAGGGGCCAGGGATGAAGAGGAGCAGCTCTGGAGGAAGTGGAGTGGAGAGGAGGCAGGGTTAATCTTGAGGAGGACCGGAGAGGAGAACTTGGCAAATTTGCAGATGATACTAAAATAGGTGGCTCAGCAGATACAATCTCGGCAGCACAGGGTATTCAATGGGACTTAGATAATATTCAGTTGTGGGCCGACACCTGGCAGATGAAATTCAATGTGAACAAGTGCAAGGTAATACGTGCAGGTAACAAAAATGTCCACTATAATTACACTATGGGAGGAACAGAACTAGATGAAGTAATGCATGAGAAAGACCTAGGAGTCTATGTGGACTCCTCACTTTCTCCATCCAAACAATGTGGGGAAGCAATAAAAAAGGCAAACACAATGTTAGGGTATATTGTCAAAAGTGTAGAATTGAGAACAAGGGCAGTGATGTTCAGACTGTACAATGCACTAGTTAGAGCTCATCTGGATACTGTGTACAGTTCTGGGCTCCACACTTCAATAAAGATATCGCTGCTCTAGAGGCAGTTCAGAGGAGAGCAACCAGACTTATTCCAGGTCTGAAGGGAATGTCCTACTGAGAGACTGAGGGACTTGAACCTTTTCACCCTGGAACAGAGGAGACTACGTGAGGACTTGATCCAAGTCTTCAAAATCATTAAGGGCATCGACCACATCAAACCAGAGGAGCTTTTCCAGATCAGCAGGGACACACGCACCCGGGGACACAAATGGAAATTGGGCTTCAAGGCATTCAAGACAGAAAACAGGAGATACTTCTTCACACAGAGAGTTGTCACAATCTGGAACAAACTCCCTAGCAATGTGGTAGATGCTGAAAATTTGGGAACATTTAAAAATAGGCTGGATAGGATCCTTGGATAACTCAGTTATTAATGGACACCAAACGAGCATGATGGGTCGAATGGCCTCTCATTTGTAAACTTTCTTATGTTCTTATGAGAGGTCTGAAGGGGATGTATGGAGAGATGAGGGTCTGAAGATAGCTCTGTGCAGTCTGGTCCAGACAATGGTAGGTGAAGGTCAATGTCTTGCAGAGGGAGCGGAGCAGTGCAGTAGCATGGGTGAATTGGGGCAGAGAGAGCCCCAGAAGAGCAACAGAGTTCTGGATGGGTTGGAGCGGGCGGGTAGTAGTTGCAGGCAGGCCGCCTAGGAGGGAGTTGCAGTAGTCCAGGCAGGAGAGAACCAGGAACAGCAGCAGTTGAGTCGAGTAGTCGGTGGGGAAGGGTCAGATTTGGCGTATGTTAATCGGCAGGTGCGTGTCAGACTAGAGTAGGAGAGCACAGGATGAAGGGTGACTCCAAAGCTCTAAACAGAAGAAGAGGGAGAGAGTGTCATAGAGTCTAAGGGAACTGAGATGGAGAGATCAGCAGAAGGTGAGGAGGAGGGGGAAAAGAAGAGGAGATCAGATTTATAGAGGTTGAGCTTGAGGTGGTGCAAGTGCATCCAGGAGGAGATAGCAGAGAGACAGGAAGAGATACGAGAGAGGATGAGGCGGTCAGAAGAGGGAAAAGACAGGAAGATCTGGGCATCATCTGCATAGAAATGGTAGGAAAACCATGGGATGTAATTAGGGGGCCCAGAGAGTGTGTGCAGAAGGATAACAGGAGGGGACCCATGACAGAGCCTTGGGAGAGGTTGAGATTTGGACGAAGAAGCTCGCCATGTCACTTGGTAGGTCTGGTCGCTGAGGTAGGAGGAGAACCAGGTGAGAGCAGTTCCAAAGATTCCAAGGTCAGCAAGGCAGGAGAGGAGGATGGAGTGATCAACAGTGTCAAAGGCTGTGGAAAGATCAAGAAGGATAATGACTGAGGAGAGGGAGGCCGCTCGAGCACAGCTGAGGGAGTCAGTGACTGCCAGGAGAGCCGTCTCAGTGGAGTGAGGTGTGTGGATGCCAGATTGCAGAGGATCAAGGAGTTAGTGTTGGGAATGAAATGCAGAGAGCGGACAGTGAACAACTCACTCGAGGGTCTTCAAGATGAAGGGGAGCAGGGCGACAGGGTAGTAGTTCGGAGGAGAGGTAGGGTCAATAGTGAGTTTTTTGAGGAATGGATTCACAGAATAATAATAATGATAATAACTTTTATTTCATACAACACTCTTTCACACCAAGGTGTTTCAAAGTGCAAAGTTAAAAGCAAGACACAAATACAAAGTGTACAAGAAATGAACAATAAATACAATAGATGAATAAATATGAGTAGAATACCATAAGGACAAGAACAAAATACAATATTCTAAGAAGTAAATAAAATATATTACAAGGTGCCAAATGCTGTAGAAAATAAGTGTTTTCAGGGCAATTTTAAAACTAACAGTTGTGCCAGAATCTCTAAATACAATTGAGAATTAAATCCACAGGGAAGGAGCAACACAACTAAAACTACGTCCGAGGTCTGAGGTTTGTGGATCTCAACTGTCTTCTTGGGACATAAACCTTAATGAGGTCTGTTGTGGACCAAGGGCCAGGTGTTAGAAAAAACAGGAACAGTTGCAGAGGGGAAGAAATTGGTTTCCAGAAAAAAATATTCATGATCAATTGTTATGAAAAACCGACAAAAGGAATGAAGAAGTTTCTAAAAAAAACTCCACAGAGTCAGTCCTCAATGCCACATTGCTACCTAGACTCAAGTTCGCCCTTACCTATAGGTTCACCATAGGCACTCTGTCAGGTCATATCCACACAACCCCCCAACTAACTCCTTGGTCCAGCTATTCTGCTGTAGTCATCTTAGCCCCACCCCCTAGACGAAACCATAATAGGGGTGGCAAAAGAAAGATGAAATCATACAACCTCAAACATACATTTCCAAAATAAGCTTACATAAAAATTACAAACTTATAATAAAATGTGATATTCGATTATAAAACAAATCTAAACTAAAAACCAAGGAAAAAACACTCCAAACAATAGCCTGTCAGCAATAAGGTGGCCCAGGTCTCTAAAGTCCCTTACCAACATGCCCTCTGGAACCTTCCCCTACTTTCCCAAAGATGGCCACTCAACAACCCCTCCCCACTAGCCTTTCTTTGTTCAGAAGGTTTTTCAAATATCTTTTCAAAGGGGTGGGCCGTGCTCCATCACAAGGTCCATTATGTAGCTTGGACCCCGACCATGTAATGCTTTGTATGTTAGCAACAGTATTTTAAAATGAATGTGGAAGTACACAGGGAGCCAAAGGGGACGTTTAAGGACTGGAGTAATGTGCTCTGACTGCCTGGTACCTAGTACCATCTGCAATCGATTTATATAATGAGCAGGAGGATTAACAAAGTGCATTACAATAGTCCAATCAGGATGTAACAAAGGCACGAATAAAAATCTCAGCATCCATCTTTACTACAGAGGAGATGTGCTTTTCAAATGAGAGACTGCAGTCTAACTGGACACCTAAATTACAGACTACCGAAGAAGACTCTACAATAGGGGTGGGGAACCTTTTTCAAGGGCCATTCAAGTGTTCACAAATGTATTGTCGGGCCACAACCGTAATTAATACACCTAAATCAAAACATTAATACAGATGAAACTTACATTCTAATGCAAGAACAAATCACTTTTTACTAAACGCACACTCTGCAGCCACAACATCAATAACTATATAGCCTACAATAAGCAAAAAGCTCAAAAACGCATACAATAGGATAATGAAACAAGTGTAAACGTAAATATTGGAATAATGCTCAAAATCAATATTCTATAGTTCAAAAATAACTACTGCATTTATCAAAACATAACTGTAAACTAATGTAAACATGTTCAACACTGTGTAAACTTTATTTTCAACATACAAAGCTAACAGTGGAAACAGGATGCACCTGAGCTCAGTTTTGAGTGTCATGGCAAAGGCTGTGAATACTTATGTACATGTGCTTTTTTTGTTTTTTATTTTTAATAAATTTGCAAAGATTTCAAACAAACTTCTTCCATGTTGTCACTATGGGGTATCGTTTGTAGAATTGTGAGGAAAATAATGAATTTAATCCATTTTGGAATAATGCTGTAACATAACAAAATGTGGAAAAAGTGAAGCGCTGTGAATACTTTCTGGATGCACTGTAAATGTGTTTATATTATTTATTGCTTATTTATTTTATTCATGTTTATGCAGTTAAAACACAGTAGAGATGGTTATTACATAAGCGCGGTGCTTCTAGTGTTAAGTGTATGTCACAGAATTGTTTTTTTTTCAAATGTACTCTAGGCTCGGAGCAAACAGCCTCAGGGGGGCATACAGCCCGGAGGCCAGACGTTCCCGACCCCTGCTCTACAAGGTAGTCGCCAAAAGAACATGAGAACCCAGGGAAAGAACTGAGCTTGGCATGAGACCCTGTAACCAATAACTCAGTTTTACTATAATTAAGTTTGATTTTTAAGTAAATCCATGTCTGCATATAAGTGAAACTACACTCCATGATTTTGATTTACATCCCCCAGTGGCAGCATATAAATACTAAAAAGAAGGGGCCCAAGAACAGAACCCTGTGGGACTCCATGAACTAGTCAGGTATCAGTGGAATTTTGACCACCATAGGATACACATGAATAACGATCTGATAAACAAGAGCAGACCGCCTTACATTGATCAGATTTTCAAGATGCTTTGGTAGGACTTGTTGATCAATGTTTTCAAAAGCAGCAGTCAGATCCAAACCAATATCGGGAGAGCAGCACCATCTGCCAACTGGACTTTTTCCATGATGTTATTTTGTGAAAGATGTACAGGTCCACAATCCCTTATCCATAATTCAAAAAGCTCTGAAAACTGAAGGTCAGCAGAATCAAGATCGCGTTTGTGTAGTGCAGATGTCCGCAGTTCTGCGCAGATCTGCAGAATACCAGCAATCCCAATGGTGGAGCAGCGCCGATATGCACTACATGAACGCGACCCAAGAGTTTTGAGAGTATGATTATTTCCCCTATAAATAAAAATATTTGATCATAGAGAGTGTTACTAATGTATTAATGTAACTATATTATTATTACACAGCAAAATCTGTAGTGTTGAAACCCCAGTGTTAATACTATAGTGTTAAAATCAGTGTTGTTTCAACACTAAAAAGATTCAGTTGACACTTTGAGAGTTAAACCATATTGAGTCAGTGTTAATACTGGATGTCAAATTAAAGAGTGTTGATTTTACACTGTACTGGTGTAAAACCAAAGAACTTACCATACCCACAATGCATTGTGGTAGTTTCCTGAATAATTGTTTTATGTTTTTTTTCTTTCTTAATTGTATAAATGTTAATTGTACATTAATTGTTTGAGAGTAAAATGAACCTTTATCCATCAATATATTTATGTTGTCTGATTGTTCTACCCTGAGTAAAAACTCATGACTTTGAGTCAACCCCAAACCAGAATGTTTGTATATTTACCCGTTTGTGGTGGAGCTTGTAAGCATTACCTGTATGTCCCTGACCAGTTTGTGTGTTTGATTGGGTCTGGGTATTTATTTACTGAAAAAAAAGAAAAATGGTGTGTGTGTGTGTGTGTATATATATATATATATATATATATATATATATATATATATACACATATATACATATATACATACACACACACATTTCTGGTCATCACGATTGTGTATAGAAGCAAATCTTGTCATATTGCTAGTAATCGTTTGATTGATGAAAGCAGAGGTTTAACAATTTAATGGAGTAACACAATGAGAATGTTTTAACACTGAGGAGAGAACAATTTTAGAGTAGTTAACAATGGTGAGAGTAGTGCAGTGTTAAATAAAATAAACACTTATAAGAGTTGCTTATGTCACCACCTATGGGGTGCATAGAGGCAACACATTCACGACCACGCCACCTCTTTTGTTTGAGGAGAGAGGACCTCGTTCACCCCCGTCAATTCTCTCCCCGTGCGGCTCGACCGGACCCCACAGCACGGAAGGCAAGTTCACAAAAAAAATTATTATATATAGCTAGAACAGGGCATGAAGACTGTACTAGCTCAGAACCCTAGGAAATTGGCATCCCTAAAATTCTAAAACCTATTAAAATGCCTTTCATAAATACGGGCACATAAAACACTAAAAACCCTACCCTGAATAACAAAAGAAAATAAAGAAAAGACTAAATAAAACCCAATCTCCTAATATAAAACACAGAAAGCAACAAAGTTTCACAGTCACTTCTGTTCACAATAGGCGACACCACACGGCAGAATCCCCCTTCCTCAGAGGAAACAAGGTCTCTCTGCAGCTGGGTTGGAACCCCGTCAGCCAACTGGGACCCAGACATGGGCAACTCAACCACCCCTGCTGCCCTATCCTCTCTGTTTGTCCAGTCTACACGCCGCTGAACAGAAGTGGAAAAGGACCAAACTCCCAGCTGCCCTCGAACTCTACCGCTCTCTACTGTCTACATTCTCCTCCTCACTCACCTCAGCCAAGAAGTCTTACTTCTAATCACTCTTTGAATCCACTGTCAACAACCCCCGCAAAGTCTACTCCACCTTCTCCTCCCTCTTCACCCCTGTCTCCTTCCTCCCCCTCGTCTCTCTCTGCTGATGATTTTGCCTCCTTCTTCTCCTCCAAGATCACTAACATCCACAAGCTCTTCAACAGTCCCCCCTCCTCTCCCATCACACCCAAGCTTCCCACTGACTTAGCTTCTTTTTCTTCATTTTTCACCTCTCTTGGACTCTGAACTTTCCTCTCTCCTCCTACGTCACAACCCTACAACGTACGCCCTGGATCCTCTCCCTACTCACCTCCTCCAAGTGACTGCTCCTGATCTACTCCCCTTCCTCCTTCCACCTCAACTCCTCCCTCCTCTCTGGCTGTTTCCCCTCTTCATTTAAACAAGCTGCTGTCATTCCACTTCTCAAGAAACCAACCCTCGACACCACCTCTCCTCAGAACTACTACCCTGTCTCCCTACTCCCCTTCCTCTCCAAGACTCTCGAGCGTGTGGTTTACTGTCAGCTCTCTGTATTTCTTTCCCATCACTCACTCCTGGATCCTCTTAAATCCGGCTTCCGCGCGCAGCTCACTCCACTGAGACGGCTCTCCTGGCAGTCACTGACTCCCTCAGCTGTGCTCGGGCGCCTCCCCTTCCTCATTCCTCATCATCCTTGATCTCTCCACAGTATTTGACACTATCGATCACTCCATCCTCCTCTCCTGCCTCGCTGACCTTGGAATCTCTGGAACTGCTTTCACCTGGTTCTCTTCCTACCTCAATGACCGGACCTATCAAGTGACATGATGAAGTTCCTCATCCACCCCCCAACCTCTCCTCACAGGCGTACCCCAAGGCTTCGTCCTGGGCCCGCTCCTGTTCTCTCTCAACACTCCATCCCTGGGCCCCCTCATTGCATCCCATGGTTTCTCCAACCACTTCTACTCAGATGATGCCCAGATCTTGCTGTCTTTTCTATCTTCTGACCCTCTCATCCCCTCTCGCATCTTCCTGCTTGTCTGCTTTCTCCGCCTGGATGCACTCGCACCACCTCAAGCTCAACCTCTCCAAATCAGATCTCCTTTTTTTCCCCCACTCTTCCTCACTTTCTGCTGCTCTCTCCATCTCGATCCCCTTGGAATCCACCACACTCTCTCCTTCTTCTTCCGCTAAAAATCTAGGAGTCACCCTCAATCCTGCGCTCTCCTACACCCATACATCACCACGCTGACGCACACCTGCAGATTCTTCCTGAGCAACATAGGCCGAATCCGTCCCTTCCTCACCGACTACTCGACTCAGCTACTCGTCCAGTCACTGGTCCTCTCCCGCCTGGACTACTGCAACTCCCTCCTGGCCGGCCTGCCTGCATCCACTACCCGCCGCTCCAGCTCATCCAGAACTCTGCGGCTCGTCTGGTATTCTCTCTGCCATGATTCGCACAGGCTACTCCACTGCTACGCTCCTCCATGGACTCCCGATACCGGCTCGCATTCAGTTCAAGACACTGACCCTCACCTACCGCTGTCTCGACCACACTGCACCAAGATACCTTCAGACCCTTGTCTCTGCATACATCCCCTCCAGACCACTGCGCTCTTCCAGTGCCAGAAGTCTAACTCTGCCTCCTCTCTACTCTCCTTCCTCCAGAGCCGCTTCTTCTCATCCCTGAACCCTAAGTGGTGGAACGACCTTCCCACCGAAAACAAAACAGCAGAGTCCTTGACCTCCTTCTCAAAACTTACTCAAAACACATCATTTCAGACAGTTCAGTAATGCCTCGGTTCCACTGGCTTAAGCGCCGTGTCTGCCATGCCGTCCTCAGATGCGTCCCAGAGCTTTTTTTGCAAAACCAGGCCGCTGTGATCCGTCCTCAGATGAGGAGCAGCGACTGTGGGTTTGGTTTGTGTTTCGTTTTAAAAACAGAGACAGAGAACAACACTACGAGTGACACAGCCTGACATGAAGAGGACTTGTGTGTCTTTCATTATTTGTGCTTTACATGATTGTAAACAGCATAATAAATACACGTTTCTGTTCAGAGATATTAGGAAGAGCTAAACGTGTAGAGACAACATTATATTCAGACAAGCATGTTCACATAAGAATACGGTTCCATGTGCAAAAATAATAATAAATATCAAATATGTATTGTTATTATTATCGTCATCATTTGTGCTAGTATTCATGTATTTTAAACAGCACAGCGTGACTCCCTTAACTTATTACTCTTACTACAGATTTGTAACGGCAAACAATACTTTTTGCCGAATTATTTATAATGTACTTATCAGACGTCCTTAACCAGGGCAAGTTACAGCTGAAACAAAATACACACGTTTCACGATGAATCATCCAGATACTAAAAAAGCAGGTTTAATTGAACTAAAGTGCACGTCTCAGTCATGGCGTTTATGGACGCATTTATTAAACCAGTCCTTAATGTTTTAGAGGGAAACCCAGATCTGCTGTATTAATTTATTCATTCATTTATCTTGTAAATGGACACGTTAACTGAATCGTGTTCGCCTTCACACTGACTGTCTCTGGATTGTCCTGCACACATTTACACAACACAGCCTGAACACCGGCCAGCTGTTCATACAATATAATACCATCGGCTGCTGCGATCCGATTATTATCCTTCAGTTTATTGTAACTAGTCAGGCGCTGCACCGGTCCTGTGAAATCACAGTGTTTAGTGCACTCGGATATTAACTGTATCAGTCATTGTCTCTGTACGTGGATTTCACTCCATGCTGCTAATAAATGTGTGATTTCATCGTGATCGCAGACGGCACTTGATTATATCTTCCGACACAATGTCTCTGATCTCCTCCTGTGTCTCAAGTCAAACACACTCCTCCGCTCTGATAGTGAATCATATCCTCAGTGGACGGACGCTTACGGACGCGTCCAGCACCAGCAAGTTAACCGGCACTAAACACGGCGCGTACGGACGCTCAGCCAGTGGAAACGGGGCATAATATTAGTCCTTTACTCTCCTGTAGGATAACACTTTACGTTTTAACATGTGTCTTGCTTTACTTGTACTCGTATTATTCTGTTTTCCCCTTTGATCCCTTTCCTGTAGCCCTTGACTGTGACCTTTTAACTTGTCCGCGCTTAGCTTTTACTACACAGGATGTAAGTCCTCATTTATTGTATTCACTTGTGTAATGTATTATGCATTTAATTGCTTTGTATTATGAAAATCTGAATTTGTAATGTTTGATGCCTTGTACTGAACTGTATTTTTGCACTTTGAATTCACTTATGTTTTGTAAGTAAATAAAGCATAACAATTATAATAATAACTAAATTAAAAAACTCATAATAATAATAATAATGATAATAATAATAATAATAATAATAATAATAATAATATTATTACTGATACTCAAGGACATCTTAAACAAAGTTGACCTATATAAATTAATACAATAAACATAGATTACGATGGAGAAATGCATAGGGACTGACAGTTACAAAGGAAGCATCTGCTAAAATGTAGCCATAGGGCTATAGAAGGTAGGCTTTCTTAAAAAAAGTTTTTAAAAGACTTTTAAAAGAGATGAGAGTGTCTGCTTGTTTTATTTGTGCGGGGAGTGCGTTCCAGAGCCTGGGGGCCGAGCACCTAAAGGCCCGGCCACCCATGGTGGTGAGACGGAATGGGGGGTGACGAGGAGATTAGCAGAAGAGGAACGGAGGGAGATGGAAGGAGCATAGGCTGGGATGAGGTCCGACAGGTAGGTAGGTGCCAGGTTATGAAGGGCTTTGTAAGTAAGTGGAGGAGCAACTTAAAGACGATACGGTAGTGCACAGGGAGCCAATGTAACTGGATAAGGACTGGTGTGATATGTTCAGATGATCTAGTGCAGGTGAGTATACTGGCAGCAGAGTTCTGGACCAATTGTAGTCTATTGGTGAGTTTAATAGGGATACCAGTAAGGAGAGAATTGCAGTAGTCCAGTTGGGAAGTGACCTAGGCATGGATAAGGGTTTGAGTGCTGGAGTGTGACAATGAGGGACGAAGCCTGGAGATGTTGCAGAGGTGGAAAAAAGTTGTCCGGATAATGGCTTTTATATGGGGTTCAAATGAGAGCATGCTTTCCAAGATGACATCAAGGCTTTTGACTTGTGATGAAAGCAGAACTGAAAAACCATCAATGTTAATACTAAGGTTGTGCTGTTTAGAAAGAATAGATTTAGAACCAATAAGCATGACTTCTGTCTGGTTGCTGTTAATGTGAGGAGGTTCGAGCTCATCCAGCTCCTAATATCTTGGAAACAGTTAATAAGGGAAGTGGGAGGGAGGAGAATGGTGGGTTTGGTGGAGATGTAAAGCTGCATATCATCAGCATAGCAGTGAAAATTGACTTTGTGATGACGCATTATCTTGCCCAGTGGTAGGAGGTAGATTATGAAAATAAGTGGTCCCAACACTGACCCCTGGGGGACACCCTGTGAAACAGCTGCACACCCTGATCTGTGTTTTTTAATTTGCACAAACTGTTGACGGGCAGTGAGGTAAGAAGTAAAGCAAGAGAGTGCAATACCCGTGACACCAACACCAGCTAAACATTCTATAACGAGTGGATGGGAGATGGTATCAAAGGCTGCACTCAAGTCAAGAAGGATGAGAATGGATAGTACCCCTGAGTCAGCTGCACAGAGAAGGTCATTGGTGATTTTTACTAAGGCTGTTTCGGTGCTGTGGTTGGAGCGAAAACCAGACTGGAATGGTTCATGAAAGTTATTGGAGCTGAGATGGAGTTGAAACTGAGTAGCCACAACCCGCTCAAGTGTTTTGGAAAGGAAGGATAGGTGTGAGATGGGACAGAAGTTGTTCAGGTCATCAGGGTCATCATAATTTTTTTTAAGGATAGGAGTAACAACAGCAACCTTAAGTGTGGAAGGTACAATGCCAGTAGTGAGGGAGGAATTAATTATGCCAGTAACCAGAGGAGAAATTGCAGGTAGATAACAATCAGATTTAATAAGGCTAGTGGGCATGGGGTCAAGTAGACAAGTAGATGATTTGGATCTATTATAAGTTCAGTAATGGAATGCTCAGTGACTAGAGTAAAATCAGAGAGACAGGTAGTGTAGGCTGAGCCTTGTGGTGTATTCATCCAAGATAGATTATCACCAGGAGTACAAGGCATTTTTGATAGATATTGGTGGATGTCATGGATTTTTGTGTGGAAAAAGTTGAGGAACTTGTTACATTGTTCAGGAGAGGGGTCAGAAGGGAAGTTATCGGGTGGCTCATGATGAAATGATCACTGGTTGTGTCTCAGCACTCCTAGCAGTCTCACGAGCATCAGCTGCTCTCCGATATTGTTTGCTTTGTTGTTTGAAGTTTTATGTTTTTGTTAGTAGAGGACCCTGCAGCACTGTTGGTAATATGTAGGGATCACAGAAAAAAAAATAGAGTCCAAAACCATTTATTGCCCATTGTAATTTACATGGAATTGTAGTAGTTCTCGGTAGGTCTTGGTAAGTGGATCACAAAAATAAGTCAACAATAAGAAGGAAGATAGGATAAACAAAAATAAAACAACAAACAAACCACACCATGACTTAAACTGAGGACTGTAACATACTAATTGGAATACACAAAAGAAGCTACTATATAATACAGGACACTCTTGGACCTTAAGCCTCTCCAGCAGAGCTCCTCATCCTTCCACGACTAACCTTAAGCACCCCTGTGCCCCCTCAGTCAGCTTTATATAGCCCAACACCTGGTCCCTCCCTTCTTAGAAGGCTCCATAATATTACCCCATGAGATTTATAATTAAATACAGAACATTAAAATCCAATAGACAACCACATTCCGGCTACCATATTACCACCTTACAATATATTGTACACATTATGTTCAGGCAGGGGGTACTCATTTAGATATTACAATGGTGTCCACATTTATTATTCTTCTAACGTCCCCTATGCATAGACAGCATTGAGCTCGTCCCTGTTCTGAATAAAGACCGTGCACTCAGCGCGCTCTCCCGCATAGTTGGAGCCCAGACACAGAGTGACCTGTCATAGGTAACAAATAAAAAAAAACCAATTACCCTTATAAAATGTATTGCAATGTAAATAAACACATCTGGATACCTAATACCACAATCTGATGAAGAGATTGCATATTCCTTTCTGCACTTTCCAATCAGTATACCATCTGTAATTACTTTAGGAGGACGCGACACATTAAACCAGAGCGTGCACTTGCTGGAGATTTCCGTTTGCCCCCCTTTTCCCAGTTCCCCTTCACCAGAATAATGCATTAGTAACATGTTGCCCACTCATATTACATTACAAATGTTAAACAAAACAAACACATCACATTGTTGTTTTTCTATGATTCTTTTAAAAGTCAATGACTAGCTGTACTTTCTTTGAACCCATAAAGACATCCATGTTTCATTCAGGGACTTCTCAGTCCATCACAGTTTTATTGAATGTATATGTTTGACGTTTTATTAATTTGCTTAACATTCGCTGCAAAAAATATTAATGTTTGCATACAGGGTTCTGCCACAGACCTGGAGTGTTACCGTAAAATACAACATCTATGTCAACATATATACTGATGCTTGTGGATGTCTTGTGCACCTTGCTAACGTGCCTGTTGACTGTGTCCCTGTGTCGGGTAGCTTGTCTGTCCCTGTCTTGCTCTTTCCTGTCCTCTCTCTCTCTTTGTTTCTCTGAAATCGATTCCAAGTAGCATGGTTGCTATAGTTTGGAGAGCGGCGGGTCAGAAGGGGTGGCGGTGACTGACTTTGACACCTGGCATGTGTAGTTTTGTTTGAGGTTATAATTATTAAATTTGGTATTTTTCAGGGTCCTTTTGGGTCCCTGTTTTTATGGGGCTGGGGGGTGATGTCTGCAAATGCTCATTAGGCTCTCTCGCTTTGCCGTTTCCTTGCAGGACAGTGGTGGACAGAGCTTAGAGGCTCGTCAGGTTGAGAGCATTCACCCATGTGTTTCTGGTAGGGGAGAATAATCTGCATACGTGAGGCCCCTCTCCCCCACGAGCACATTTTCATTTGCTTTGTTTTGCTTATTACTTTTACAGTTCATCATATGCCTAAACATACTGACCATACATCCACTACACTACTGATTACTGATGACCACATCTCATTGATTAATGTGATGTACACCGATCAGCCATAACATTATGACCACCTTCCTGATATTGTATAGGTCACAAAACAGCCCTGACCCGTCGAGGCATGGACTCCACTAAACCTCTGAAGTTGTGCTGTGGTATCTGGCACAAAGACGTTAGCAGCAGATCCTTTAAGTCCTGTAAGTTGTGAGGTGGGGCCTCCATGGATCAGACTTGTTTGTCCAGCACATCCCACAGATGCTCGATTGGATTGAGATCTGGGGAAATTGGAGGCCAAGTCAAGACCTTGAACTTGTGATTCATCAAACCAGGCCACCTTCTTCCATTGCTCCGTGGTCCAGTTCTGATGCTCACGTGCCCATTGTAGGCACTTTCGGCAGTGGACAGGGGTCAGCATGGGCACCCTGACTGGTCTGCGGCTACGCAGCCCCATACACAACAAACTGATCAGCCGCTTGGAGGCGGTGAGTGGGGAGAGGGTCCAGGGCTCATGTCGAGGGTCTGTGGCCTCAGAGCAGAGAGGAGGGTCAGAGAGAGGTGACAATGAAGAAAGGGAAGAACAATTAGTAAGACGTAGGCAGCATGGAAGGGGAGTCGGGGCTGTTGAAGCGTGTAGCTGTCTGTGATTTTAGAGATAGAAGAGATAGAAAATGTCATTCCTGCAGTTACAAAACACCTGCTTTGATTGAAAAAATCCATCACTTTCAATGTAAGAATGAGATGAGCGATAGTATGGTACAAGTCTCGCAGACTGGAAATCATACAACTCCAAAAAGTGAATTTTGAATCAAAATTTACCTTTTGGAAATGTGGAAGTTTGCATATTGAAATTACTTTCTTTGTTTATGGAAATAATCACATGTGTACAATATCTGTTGTGTGGAGAGCACTGACCAACAGAAGCAGAAAATATATATTTGTAGCCTGCCAGCTGGAATTAATATCGAAATAAACAAACAAGCAAATACATAAATAACAGGCAGTAAATAGTCTAAGACACCAGTCCATCTCCGATGTATGCTGTCTGGAAACTGAACATGAATATTTGAATCATTGTTTATTAAACACAGTCTTCCAAGAGATGTCCTGAATGCAAATAATATATTACATGGTTTTGTCACACAAGCCACATTAACAAATGGGGACGCATTGGGAGATAAGAAATATACATAGGAGATATACATATACAAGCACATTTTTAACCAGTTTCATTACAGACACACATATACGATAGTTCTCTCCAGCTCTCTCTCAGCACAAGTCCTAAAGAGCTTCAACCCATCCCTGATGGTCACTCATGGATCCTTTCCTCATCAACTCAACGTCCGTCCTCAACACTACCAACAATACATCAATGGGAAGGTTAAACTGCAAGGACAGAATTGCTGGTTATGTGTTCTACATGCTAGTGGAGTCCATCAGCGCCTTTGTAGGTTTTCCAGCCAACCTGAGGACCCTGCAGGTGCTTTGGGGCAGGATGGCTGAGGCCCCCACATCGGACGTCTTCATTGGCAACCTTGCGGTCCTGGACATTCTGTTATGCCTGTTCACTCCCGTGACAGTCATTAACTTTTTCCACCCAATCAACCTTGACATCTTGATACCTGTGATTTTTTTCTTTATGCTCAACCAGACTGGGGGTCCGTTGTTCCTCTGCTGTGTTTGCCTTGACCGCTATGTAGCCGTGCTTCACCCAGTCCATTTCATGCGCTACAAAGATCTCACATACAGAGCCGGCTGCTCAGCTGCTGTTTGGGTCTTTACTGTGGTCATCGCCTACGACTTAACCTTCCTGGCAGGTAAACAGGGTTTTTACATCACAACCGGCATCTTCTGCAGCGCCTTCACATTGATGGTCTTCTGTAACCTTTCCATACTGTGGGCTCTTAGGCGGGCTGGACCGGGCGCCCAAGAAATGCACCCCATTAAGAAAAAAGCCTTCAACACTGTTCTGACCATTTCAGTTATCCTGATTTTTAACTATATTCTAGTCGTAGTGGTTTTCCCAATGGATGATGTTCTCCCTCAATTTATTTTAGAGTGCTACATCATTCCCATCGGCCAATCCTTAGCTGTCATGAGAATCTGTATCCAACCCCTAATCTTTCTGTATAGCGCAGGAAAAATGCCTTGCTGGCCAAATTCAAACTAGGAAGTGCAGGTCAGTCAATAAAAACAACCTCTGTGTGACATTTAAGTTATAATAATAATAATAATAATAATAATAATAATAATAATAATAATAATAATAATAATTATTATTATTATTATTATTATTATTATTAGTAGTAGTAGTAGTAGTAGTAGTAGTAGTAGTAGTAGTAGTAGTTTGGTTTGCTTATTCCAAATTCCATCTCTAGAATTTCAATTCATACCAAGTGCAATTGATATTTTTTCCATTCGACTTGAAATCAACTATTCATTCTGTGAATTTTCTTTGTGAATAATTTTCTTTCCCTGTGGAATGTAGTTAAATACATATATATGTGTTTCACTAGTCTACATATATGGGCCATAAAGCCGTATTGATCAGTGTTCACATTGCTGTAAATGCTGCCACTATATTATGTTAGCTCTCTGCTGTAGCTCTGAGCTTCAGCTCTGGTCTTCAGATGTGGCAAAATAGTTTTTTATTATTATTATATGCCTTTAATGTGTTTTTAACTGATGTATAACATAGTACATTCTGGATTATGGAATAATCTCCATAAACATATTAGAGACCATGATAATGTTTTTATAGACTCAATTTATATATAGCTTTTATAGTTGGCTATTTTTGATGTACATATTTGAATAGCAAGGTGTCACTCTCTATCGTGATAACTGTAGAGTTATTTGTGTTTTCCTGACTTAAAAAATTCTATATAGAATAAAGATGCTGATTTTCATGATTGTTGTGGTTATTAACACAAGGTGTGCGTTAGTGCATGAATCCTCATTAGTCCCTTCCATAGAAACCTACAAGGGAATACAGAGTACTTATACCTGCTCTCAGGGCTTTGTAGAAACTCCTGCAAATATAGAGCACAACAAACCTCATTGTGAATCTGAATGAGTGTAGTCTGGCCCACAGAGGATTTAATATTTTGAACAATGCTGTAACACATCCATAGCTGCTTTTATTCTAACCATCCTGTGGATTATTACTATTATTATTGTTATTATTATTATTATTATTATTATTATTATTATTATTATTATTATTATTATTTATTTCTTGGCAGACACCCTCATCCAGGACAATTTACAGGATACAAGAGCAAAACAAAAGTGAAAAAATGCAAATCAGGAATAATACAAATTAGAGTTATATAAAGTGTAAAATTAGTGTGCTGAACCATTCAGGAGAATAAACTGCTAAATTACAAGTACAATCTGAACAGATGTGTATTGAGTAATCGCCAGAAGGTGGTCAGGGATTGTGTTGTCATGACCTCAGTGGAAAGGTTGTTCCACTACTTAGGGACCGGGATGAAGAGGAGCAGCTCTGGAGGAAGGGGAGTGGAGAGGAGGCAGGGTTAATCTTGAGGCACAGGAGAACCGGAGAGGTCTGAAGGGGATGTACGGAGAGATGAGGGTCTGAAGATAGCTCTGTGCAGTCTGGTCCAGACAATGGTAGGTGAAGTTCAATGTCTTGCTGTGGGAGCAGAGCGGTGCAGTAGCATGTGTGAATCGGGATAGAGAGAACACCAGAAGTGCAATAGAGTTCCAATCACCCAACAAAACCAGGACCCCCTCTGCCCCATAGTCTGCTAGTGCTTTGCTAAGCACCAATGACAGTCTCTCACAGCATTGAGGACATAGATATTAATAAACACAAAAGACCTTCCACCACTCTCAGCCTTAACCATCAGTCCTCCACCAACCAACTGTTTTCTTAAGAGAATGCTATTTAAAAGTGTGTGAAAATAAAAACCCCACTCCCCCACTCACACTAGACCCATGACTGAACACACTATTTCCTCTCCACTCCCGCTGCCACTCATTCACACTGTCTGTGTGCGTCTCTTGTTTGAATAAAACCTTGAGATTGTGTCTGCGCTAGTAGACTGTGGGGCAGAGTAGATCCTGGTTACTACTGAGACATTAAACGAGATGGGGAGTTGGTTATGATTAATATGAACTTGGTTGTCAGTTTTGCATCCCCACATCTGCCTTAGAACTGTAACCTACCCGCAATTCTGTGCTGACTCCTTCAATCCGCAATAAATGCGCCATCACGACCATATGGATATATTTGGCATCCCCCTTGAGCGAATGCGCCAAATCAATCTAGAAGGGTCTGCACATCAGACCAAAAACAAGGTGATTGCCAGAGGATGCACGATATCCAGGTGCCGGATTTGTCATAACACTGGCCGTACCGACTAATCTCCACCACCAGCTGCTCGTTGCTCAGGAAGGGGGACACATTGGAAATAACCACCTTAACCGCCCACGACAACTGCCCTCCTCTGATCAACCTATATAATCCCCTTTGTTTCCTAAACCTATTCTGAAGTCCCATTTGTCCTTAGCAGTGTTTCTGAGTATTTACCATTGTTATAGATCTCCTGTGACCTGTGACCCCAACCACACTTCTAGCCTTGTCCCTACTCTGTTCACTGGTTCATAGTACACAAAACTGTTCCTTTCCTGTCTCCTGTGCTCCACACTTGGATCCTGTACACCTCTGCCTAACCCTGCTACACAGCCCTGACATTTCTAGGAATAAGGAGACATGCATGATATCTTGCCTGCCTGGTGCTCAGGTTGCATGTCATCCTAAACTAGTAGGCGGGCTCCTGGCCAAAGCCACGGGGGATCCACTGACATAATCAAAGAGTGGGTGTGGTAGCATTATATATCAGAAATTATATTGAGGCAGAAGAACTCAAATTAGATCCTACTGATGAAACATAATCTTTTTAGGTTACATTTTTTAATAAAAGATCTGAAGGATTAGTTGTAGGACTGTGTTACAGACCACCCAACTCAGATATTCAGAAAGATGTTGCACTGTACAGTGTAATCAGGACTGCATGTAGCAAGGATGTGGCTGTTATAATGGGAGATTTAAATTTCCTGAACATAGACTGGGAAAGCCCAGTTGGGACTACAGAAGCAGAAATATAAATGGTTGAAATGGTAAATTATTATTATTATTATTATTATTATTATTATTATTATTATTATTTCTTGGCAGACGCCCTTATCCAGGGCGACTTACAACATAAGTGCAATACAAAGTGTAAGAATACAGTTAAGTACAAAGCATCAAACATTACAAATTCAAATGTAATATATTCAATATGTCAGGGAACCAACCACAGAAAGTGCATGCATTGATCTGGGCAGTAGTGTGGACTCTGGAGCAGAGGGTTGTGGGTTCATTTCCCAGTAGGGCACTGCTGGTGTACACTTGAGCAAGGTATGTAAAGTTCCATAAATCAGTCCAGTAAATGCCCAGCTGTATAAATGAGTAAATATAAAACATAATGTGATGACTTATAACAATTGTAAGTCACCCTGGATAAGGGTGTCTGCTAAGAAATAGAGTAATAATAAATTGATTTGATCATTTCAAATGACCAAGATATAGTAAGATGGTGAGAACCAATGGCAAACTGTGATCATAATATGTTTAGCTTGAAGGCATACTTTCAAAAACCAATCACCAAGTCTAAAACAATGGCTACAATTTTAGAAAAGCAAACCTTAAAGGTATGAGGCAGCACTTAGAAGAGTTAGACTGGGACACACTGGATACAGATTCAGTCGCAAATGGATGGTTATATATTCAGGCTCAGAAGCAATTTTATTGTATAGCGCAAAATGAACAAGATGTGGAAAATGTTCTAAATCAGTATTTTACAAAAGTAAAAACAAATAACATTATTATTATTATTATTATTATTATTATTATTATTATTATTTCTTGGCAGATGCCCTTATCCAGGGCGACTTACAACATAAGTGGAACATGCCACATGTTAACAATCAGTCCAGTCAAACCTTAAGACAGTCAATTTTGTGGCCCCAATCAAAGCTCAGTTTAGGGGCCCCTCCACCTCTATTTGTCATGACCATTTTAGCATTACCTCACAGACCAGTGTCTGCCAATCCTGTGTCATTATAAGGGTGGGCTAGAGTATCATCAGTGCACTCGAACTCAAGTTAAAATGGGAGAATGAAGGACATTTTTTTACCTTCTAGAACTTCTTCACTTTGCTGTCTTTCTTTGACTGAAGCTGGCAGAGTTACAGTGTCATGACGCTGAATTAAATTACCATTTGTTAATAGACAGACGTGTGTGTAGGGCACTATAAAATCCATGTCGTTTGTTATTGTGAAAAAGTAAGAGAGGTGTCTTCAGTTTTATTGTTCAACCAAACAGTAGAACTAGTTACTACACAAATACAAAATGAACGTAGTATAAATAAATATTAAAATATACACAAAACAAACTGAATAAAATACAATTTTTAAAGAAGCATGTGCAAATTACATTGCAAATTGTTTCATTGATATAAAGTTTCCAACGTAAAATCACGACTTAAAAAGGAGCATTTGAAATAATTTTTTTAGATTCAAATAAATATTTTAAAGAACTATATGTAAATTATTACATTTCAATGTTGTTGTTGTTGTTGTTGTTGTTATTGTTTATTGTTATTGTATAAGTTTTACAAACTTGTGCTTTGAGTTATGTTGTGTGTGGAGGTTCCTGCCAAAAATACCAACCTGACTGTCTGGCTTGAAAAATGATCACATCGGAGCTGCAATGTACACTATTCATTTTAAAAACAATTCTTAAATGGAGCCTTAGGTATCCCATCAATTTGCCATGCACTTTCCATCATGAGCTTTTAATCACAAACACGTTTTTTGGAAATCACTGCTTAAGCTGTGCTAAAAACAAATAGCGCTATTATAAATAATACATAACAGATACAGTACATATTCCATTCAGTAGCTACATAAATAAACCTGATCACTTACTGTCTTGTTTGATATTGATAGAATACAGTACATCTTAATATCCTACAATGATTCTAACACAATCCTACAGTTAGCCACAGCAATTGTAGTCTTTTCAACTCTTTCATCTCAACCCTTTTTATCGATAACACTGTTATCATACAGATTTAGTGAATGTTCAGACTTTCGTCTGATGTTGTGTGACTTCAGAGCTATGTATACAAACACACTAGCATAGGAATACTAAATACTAGAATAAAAATAGCCCACAATGATACAAAATAGATTACAATAATACAGAACAAAAATACCCTGATGTATATTCCAATTTAATATGCTATGAGGATTCTAACTCAACTATAATGACACTTTTATCCTCATATTACTTGCTCATTCAATGGCCACAGCAGGATTCAAACCCAGGTCTCCTACACCACAGAGACCTTACCACAGCTCCAAACAGAGAGACTATTAAATTAAAAAATATTGACAATACATTATTTGGGAATAAGGAATTTGTTGCAAATTACAATTCAGCTTGTAATGGAACTCTGCTACTAGGCATCAGAGTGTAGCATAGGCAAGGCCCCACACAACTGCATGGTTTGCGTGTTGGGAAACCATGCCACTGAGGACAGATCAGGATAAATTAAGAGGAGGTACTGATGGGACTAGCAGAATTATAACAAACAAATCACCTGGGCCAGATGGTATATTTCCAACAGTACTTAAAGAAATGAGGAAATTATTAATAGGCCGCTAACTCAAATATTCCATGTGCCAACTGATGGGAAGACAGCAAATGTCATACCAATCCACAAGAAAGGGGACAAAACTGAGCCAGGAAATCACAGACCAATCAGTCTCACCTGCATCACCTGTAAAATGTTGGAGAAAAATGATTAGACAGAAAATAGAGGAGCATCTAGATGAAAATCATATTCTTGGAGATAGTCAACATTGGTTTAGATGAGGCAGATCGTGTCTTACTAATTTATTCAAATTTTTTGAATTTGCAATTACAGCTGTAGATCATGTGAAAGCATATGATATGATATACTTAGATTTCCAAAAAGCTTTTGATAAGGTTCCACACGAAAGACTGATCCTCAAATTGGAAGCTGTAGGCATTCAGGGTAATGTAAGTAGATGGATTATGAACTGGTTGATGTCTAGGAAACAGAGGGAGTCGATTAGAGAAGTTGCTTCTAACTGGAGTGAGGTTGTTAGTGGAGTTCCACAGGGATCAGTACTAGGGCCTTTGATTTGCTAGAGCACGCAGGTACGCATACACTGTCATATCAATACTTCTCTGTGCCGTGTGCGGAGCATGTGTCTGTGTGCTTCTGTTTCTCCCATAACTCGTCAACTCACCGGCATGCCACAGTTTTTCCACGCAGTTGTGAGTACTTCTAAACTATTCATTTTGCATACCCATTATTAACGTTACATTTATCTTTTTTTTTCACGCAGCTGGGCTGTGAAACTTTTTTTTTCGTTGTGGGCATACTACTTTGAAAACTAATCTAAACAGTCAAATTGACCCTGCCTTTCTACTGTGTGAAGGCCAAACAAAATACGTTTTTTTTCTTTCCCAAATGCTAAAATGTGTGTGACTGATGTATGAATGGTGCTATGGAATTACAGAATGAAGCATTTAGCCATTTAAATATTCATATTGATGACCTACCGGAAGTGAGTAACAGTAACAGAGGCTGCGTCCCAAATCGCACACTTGTTCCCTCGTTACCTTCCCTTGCGGGGCAGAAGTACTGCGGTGGCCATCTTAAGGGGTGTCGCAAACCCTAAGGGAACGAGTGAAGGAGCCTAATCGAGCCGTTTGTCCTTCAATGCTCCCTTCGACGGAGTGTACAAAAGAGCGCACTTATGCGGAAGTGTTTAGCGCTGAAGTCCCAGAAGTCTTCGCGTTAAAGGCGGAGACAAGTCAACTGGGAAAATTTAGCAGCGGCGAGTGTATATACATGTAATGTTAGCTAGACAGTTATAGAAATTTTGGAATTATGTATCAAGGAAATAATAAATAAATAGATAAAATAAAATGATTATATAATCATAGAAAGTTCAGCCAAAAAATGTATATCAGTAAAAAAAAGTTGTATCCTATAAAACTAGGAGGTGATATTAACGAACAGTGTATTTCAAAATTGTTATTATTATTATTATTATTATTATTATTATTATTATTATTATTATTATTATTATTATTATGTTAATTAAATACAGAGACAGATGACAAGAAAAGACTGCATAGGTACTTTTTCAGTCAAAGGAAAAGGCGCTGAATGCTGACGCTGAAGTGTGTCCCATTGAGCGCTTTTAGCTACACCCTACACCCTCCTCACTCAAGTGCGCACTCTGTGACATCAGCACAACGTCACGCTAAGTGTACACTTGTCGAAGGGTGTAGGGAGCAAGTGTGCGATTTGGGACGCAGCCAGAGTCGGTTGTGGCAAATGTAGTGGAGTAGAAAGTACATTATTTTGTTCATAAATGTAGTGGAGTAAAAGTAAAAGTAGCTACAAATAATAAATACTTAAGTAAAGTACAAATACTAGAAAAACGTTCTTAAGTACAGGAACAAAGTATTTGTACTTCATTACTTTACACCCCTGGAAGTAACGCAAGAGAAAGACCTAGGAGTCTACGTGGACTCCTCACTTTCCCCATCCAAACAATGTGGGGAAGCAATAAAAAAGGCAAACACAATGTTAGGGTATATTGTCAAAAGTGTAGAATTGAGAACAAGGGCAGTGATGTTCAGACTGTACAATGCACTAGTTAGAGCTCATCTGGATACTGTGGACAGTTCTGGGCTCCACACTTCAAGAAAGATATCGCTGCTCTAGAGGCAGTTCAGAGGAGAGCAACCAGACTTATTCCAGGTCTGAAGGGAAAGTCCTACTGAGAGACTGAGGACCTGAACCTTTTCACCCTGGAACAGAGGAGACTACGTGAGGACTTCACTTCAAAATCATGAAAGGCATCGACCACATCAAACTAGAGGATCTTTTCCAGATCAGCAGGGACACACGCACCTGGGGACACAAATGGAAATTGGGCTTCAAGGCATTCAAGACAGAAAACAGGAGACACTTCTTCACACAGAGAGGCGTTACAATCTGAACAAACTCCCCAGCGATGTGGCTGAAGAGACAATTTGGGAACATTCAAAAACAGACTGGATAGGATCCTTGGATCACTTCGTTATGATTGGATACCAAACCTCTTCCTGCTCCCACCTCCTCTAGTTTGTGTATAATATATATAAACAGTTAAATATTTGGAAAAGGACACAATTTTCATAGTTTTGGCTCTGTACGCCACCACAATGGATTTTAAAGGAAACAATCAATATATGCTTTAAGGGTAGACTTTCATCTTTCATTTGAGGGTAGTTACATCCAAATTGGGTGAATGTAGGAATACACCCATTTCTATATGTGGTCCCCCCAATTTTAGGCTCAAAAGTATTTTGACAAACTAACATAATCATTAATTAAATTGTGAGTTTCAATACTTGGTTGCAAATCCTTTGCAGTCAATGACTGGGTTTCTTCCCTGTTGATGCTCTGCCAGGCCTGCACTGCAGCTGTCTTTAGTTCCTGCTTATTCTTGGGGCGTTTTACTATAAATACATGTTGTGATTATCAATGGAATATAATTTCAAGATGTGTCTGTATCTCTCATAAGATGCAGGGTTGTAATACTCTGAATGGTTCCACCAGTGCAAAGTGTGTAGCTCCCTAGCGGTCTTCATACTGACTAACCATGCATATGACCTGTAAGTGTTGGGTGTGCAGATCTAGCAGGTCTCTTCTCAAGTCCTCTCTTTCTCCTGATCTAGATTCCAGCTTCTCTTCCATGTCAAAACTTTTCCAAAGCTTGCAATGTAGTCGTAGAGATTGGCCTGATAGTGGCAGTCATTGTGAGCAAAATCAAGACCAGATCAAATGTGATGCAAAAACAATAAAAGTGTACATTATTGAGTACTAGATCCATTGATTTTATTAATTATAATAAGGATATGAAGATGCTTTTCTTTTTATAGTTGATAAAGAGACAGTGAGTTGAAGTCAGAGCTGCCATATGGAGTGAAAGGCTTTAATCATAGAATTAAGTGGAGAGAGAGAGAGAGAGAGAGAGAGAGAGAGAGAGAGAGAGAGGAAGGTATATGCACATTATACAATCAAAAAAGTCAGTAGTCTTATTATTCTCCAATTTTTAGTTTTTGTTTTTATTAAAAGAGCTTAATTTACAGTAATATTCTTAATTCCTGCAGTTACAAAAGACCAGGTATGATTATAAAAATCCATGACCTTCAATGTAAGAATGAGATTAGCGATAGTATGATACAAGTTTCACAGATTGGAAAGTATAGGACTGGATCATAATTCATTGTGAATCATAATCTACCTTTTGGAAATGACTGTGGAAGGAGTTTGCATATTGAATTTGTTTCTTTTTTGGGGGAAATAATGACACGTGTGCAACACCTGTTGTGTGAAGAGCACTGACTGACAGAAGGAAAAAATATTTCGAGCCTGCCAGTTGGAATAAGTAACTAAATAAACAAATAAATATATAAATACAACATAGTTAAATAAAAGCCACCACTTCCATCTGCGAGAAATGCATTTTGGAAACTGAACATTAATCTTTATAGATAGAGACAGAGCTGTTCTGATGCAAATATTTTATTTGTTTTGTCACACAAGTTTAACAAATGGGAAGGCATTGAAATAAAATCTGCTCACAGTTTCCAACCTCCCACAGCGTCAAAATTAAATTCTGTGGTTTTTGAAATAAATATACAAGAACATTTTGAACCAGTTCCATTACACACAAACATAAATTATAGTTCTCTCTAGCTCTCTCAGCACAAGCCTTGAAGAGCTTCAACCCATCCCTTGTTCCTCCAGACTGATGGTCACTCATGGATCCTTTCCTCATCAACTCAACATCTGTCCTCAACACCACCAACAATACGGCAACGGACAGAGATATCTGCAAGGACAGAATTGCTGGTTTCATGTTCTTCAGGATAGTTGAGTCCATCATTGCCATTGTGGGTTTTCCAGCCAACCTGAGGACCCTGCAGGTGCTGTGGGGGAGGGTGGCCGCATCCTATACTTCAGATGTCTTCATCGGCAACCTTGCAGTCCTGGATGCTCTGTTTTGCCTGTTCACTCCAGTGACATTCGTTCACTGTTTCAACCTAAACAACCCAACAATCTTTGGAGCTGTGAATTTTTTCTTCATGATCAACGAGATCGGAGCTCCGTTGTTCCTCTGCTGTGTTTGTCTTGACCGCTACGTAGCCGTGCTTCAACCAATCTGTTTCTTGCGCTACAAAGATCTTGCATACAGAGCCGGCAGCTCGGCTGCTGTTTGGGTCATTGCTGTGGCCATCTCCTTCTGCTTGACCTTCCAGTTAGGTAAACAGGGTTCTTACATCACAACCGGCATCTTCTGCAGCACCTTTGCGTTGATGATCTTCTGTAACCTCTCCATACTGTGGGCTCTTCAACGGGCTGCACCGGGCGCCCAAGAAATGCACCCCATCAAGAAAAAAGCCTTCAACACCGTTCTGACCAGTTTAGTTGTCCTGATATTTAACTTTAGTCTACTGATAATGCTATTCCTTATTGATGACGTTCTCCCTCAATACATATTAAAGTGCTACATCATTCCCATCGGCCACTCCTTAGTTACCATGCGAATCTCTATCCAACCCCTGCTCTTTCTGTATAGTGCGGGAAAAATGCCTTGCTTGACAAATTCAAACTAGGAAGTGCGGGTCAATAAAAACAACCTGTGTGTGACATTTAAGTTATTATTATTATTATTATTATTATTATTATTATTATTATTATTATTATTATTAGCAGTAGTAGTAGTAGTAGTAGTAGTAGTAGTAGTAGTAGTAGTAGTAGTAGTAGTAGTAGTTTGGTTTGCTTATTCCAAATTCCATCTCTAGAATTTCAATTCATACCAAGTGCAATTCTACTACTTTGATATTTTTTCCATTTGACTTATTGAACTATTCATTCTGTGAATTTTCTTTGTGAATAATTTTCTTTCCCTATGGAATGTAGTTAAATATATATATATACACTCACCTAAAGGATTATTAGGAACACCTGTTCAATTTCTCATTAATGCAATTTTCTAATCAACCAATCACATGGCAGTTGCTTCAATGCATTTAGGGGTGTGGTCCTGGTCAAGACAATCTCCTGAACTCCAAACTGAATGTCTGAATGGGAAAGAAAGGTGATTTCAGCAATTTTGAGCGTGGCATGGTTGTTGGTGCCAGACGGGCTGGTCTGAGTATTTCACAATCTGCTAAATTACTGGGATTTTCACGCACAACCATTTTTAGGGTTTACAAAGAATGGTGTGAAAAGGGAAAAACATCCAGTATGCGCCAGTCCTGTGGGCGAAAATGCCTTGTTGATGCTAGAGGTCAGAGGAGAATGGGCCGACTGATTCAAGCTGATAGAAGAGCAACTTTGACTGAAATAACCACTCGTTACAACCGAGGTATGCAGCAAAGCATTTGTGAAGCCACAACATGTACAACCTTGAGGCGGATGGGCTACAACAGCAGAAGACCCCACCGGGTACCACTCATCTCCACTACAAATAGGAAAAAGAGGCTACAATTTGCACAAGCTCACCAAAATTGGACAGTTGAAGACTGGAAAAATGTTGCCTGGTCTGATGAGTCTCGATTTCTGTTGAGACATTCAGATGGTAGAGTCAGAATTTGGCGTAAACAGAATGAGAACATGGATCCATCATGCCTTGTTACCACTGTGCAGGCTGGTGGTGGTGGTGTAATGGTGTGGGGGATGTTTTCTTGGCACACTTTAGGCCCCTTAGTGCCAATTGGGCATCGTTTAAATGCCACGGCCTACCTGAGCATTGTTTCTGACCATGTCCATCCCTTTATGACCACCATGTACTCATCCTCTGATGGCTACTTCCAGCAGGATAATGCACCATGTCACAAAGGTCGAATCATTTCAAATTGGTTTCTTGAACATGACAATGAGTTCACTGTACTAAACTGGCCCCCACAGTCACCAGATCTCAACCCAATAGAGCATCTTTGGGATGTGGTGGAACGGGAGCTTCGTGCCCTGGGTGTGCATCCCACAAATCTCCATCAACTGCAAGATGCTATCCTATCAATATGGGCCAACATTTCTAAAGAATGCTTTCAGCACCTTGTTGAATCAATGCCAGGTAGAATTAAGGCAGTTCTGAAGGCGAAAGGGGGTCAAACACAGTATTAGTATGGTGTTCCTAATAATCCTTTAGGTGAGTGTATATGTGTGTGTGTGTGCCGTTACAATGTTTCACTAGTCTACAAATGTGTGCCACAAAGCCGTATTGATCAGTGTTCACATTGCTGTAAATGCTGCCACTATATTATGTTAGCTCTCAGCTGTAGCTCTGAGCTTCAGCTCCGGTCTTAAGATGTGGAAAAGAGTTTTTATTATTATTATATGCCTTTAATGTGTTTTTAACTGATGTATAACATAGTACATTCTGGATTATTGAATAATCTCCATAAACATATTAGAGACAATGATAATGTTTTGATAGACTCAATTTATATATAGCTTTTATAGTTGGCTATTTTTGATGTACATATTTGAATAGCAAGGTGTCACTCTCTATCATGATAACTGTAGAGTTATTTGTGTTTTCCTGACTTAAAAAACTCTATATAGAATAAAGATGCTGATTTTCATGATTGTTGTGGTTATTAACACAAGGTGTGCATTAGTGAATGAATCCTCATTAGTCCCTTCCATAGAAACCTACAAGGGAATACAGAGTGCTTATACCTGCTCTCAGGGCTTTGTAGAAACTCCTGCAAATATAGAGCACAACAAACCTCATTGTGAATCTGAATGAGTGTAGTCTGGCCCACAGAGGACTTAATATTTTAAACAATGCCGTAACACATCCATAATTATTATTGTTATTATTATTATTATTATTTATTTCTTGCCAGACACCCTCATCCAGGACAATTTACAGAATACAAGAGCAAAACAAAAGTGAAAAATTGCAAATGAGGCATAATACAAATTAGTTATATAAAGTGCAAAATTACAGAGTGCTGAACCGTTCAGGAGAATAAACTGCTAAATTACAAGTACAGTCTGAACAGATGTGTATTGAGTAATCGCCAGAAGGTGGTCAGGGACTGTGTTGTCATGACCTCAGTGGAAAGGTCTTTCCACTACTTAGGGGCCAGGGATGAAGAGGAGCAGCTCTGGAGGAAGGGGAGTGGAGAGGAGGCAGGGTTAATCTTGAGGCACAGGAGAACCGGAGAGATCTGAAGGGGGATGTATGGAGAGATGAGGGTCTGAAGATAGCTCTGTGCAGTCTGGTCCAGACAATGGTAGATGAAGTTCAATGTCTTGTGGCGGGAACGGAGCGGTGCAGTAGCATGTGTAAATCGGGGCAGAGAGAACACCAGAAGAGCAATAGAGTTCTGGATGAGCTGGAATGGCAGGTACAGTACTGCTTTGCGCACCCAGTGCAGCCCATCCCAGAAGAAATCCAGGAGCAGGGTCTGTATCTGGGACACCAGGGCCATGGAAGGGTCCAGACAGGCAAAAGTGTGCCAGAGCATCGAGGCCACCAAGTTATTAATAACAATCGCACTCCCCTAGAAGGAGAGCTGAGGCAGCAGCTAGCATCACGCCCTCAGCCTGCCCTGCAGTTAAGGTACAACTTGACTGCCAGTAAAAACACTTACAGGTACAGGTACATGTGGATCGCTTCCCAAGTGTATCACAGCAACAGTAGAGACCCTTCAGTGCAAAATAAACCCGGGAAGTAAAGTCACCAACACAATGCCAGATCGTTTGTCTTCAGTTTATTTTTGCAACAACACACACTTTTATACATGTCAGAAGTCTGTTTGCCAAGAGTTCCGGGGCAGGTACATACAGATATTACAGACATATTACAGATCTAGTTGCTAGGCAGACATGGAATGTGTCCGATATCATAACCCCTTAAACACTCGACAGTTTCGGTTGACATATCTGGACGGTTTGCCTAGCCATAGATGACGTGGGACTCTATCTTATTTCTGGTTTGTCTGAAGAGCAGCATGTATATTGTTTATGTTGCCAGCTCTGAGCTGTTCCACAAAATATAATATAAATTTAGGGAGTTTGTGGTTTGACATTGTTGACTGCAATAATGACAAATTTCAGCCCCCTCTGCCACGGTAACATTTCCAGTGAGATATGTCAATGTCAACTCTGCAACTTCTGTTAAAGGCTAATCCTACAATAAGAATACAATACAATGAGTTACATGGTTAAAGTAGGCTAAATAATCAGTATGCCTACCAAACTTAATTATGCCCAACAGTTAATATATGAATATGTTATATAAAATTCCTTACAGTTGCCCTCTTTAATGTAATATGGAGCATCGTTCCAGTCTGATCCTTAGCTTTTATGACCTGGGCCTGGTGGGCACCAAGCCATTTAGGATCCACAGATTCCATCATTGAAGTCATCATGTTAGTTAAACAATTTTGAATACACATACAGATGCATGGACCAAAACACATCAACAATACGATAATGATTATACAAGGTAAAGCTACGGATACATAAGGTGCTAACCACCCAAACATTGTCCGCTACCATCCCCATGTTTCGTCTCCCACTTCATCTTTGCGAAGCTGCTTGGCAACGTCTCTCATATCCTGTAAAGCTTTGGTAATATGTCCTTAATCCACATCATTCGGTGGAATGAAGGTACAGCAGTGTTTTCCAATGAGAGTGCAGACGCCCCCTTCCTTGGCTAACAACATGTCAAGCGCTAATCAATTCTTGGTGGTCATGAGCCGTGTTGCTGTTAGCTCAACCCTGATGGCTTCTAGTGCCATAATTGTTTCATTGGTAAACTGTGCAAGTCTATGATGTACGTGTTCGATAATATTCCACTGCTGAGCTACACCAACGGGAGAGATCATAGCATCCCAGAAACGTTGTGCCCTGGAGGATAGTCTGTGCTCTTCCAGAATGGAGGAGTCTATGCTTTGCTGATTAAGGAGGGTTGACTCTCGTTTTTTCTCCTCATGGAGGGGAGCTGACCTTTGACCAAAATAAGTCCGTCAGTCAGCCGTGTGAAGGCACAAGATCTGATCCAATCGTAGGGTAAGTGGGAATAGGCTTTATTACCACAAACCCAATACCAATCTTTCACCATGAATGTACCCCAGAGTGGAAAGGATATGTTACAGGATGGTTCTCTATCATCACAGGTTAATTAACTATGCCTTTGAAGGCTAGGCAGTTTTTTAGTTAGAGAGATGTTACGAGGTGAAGGGGGTGTGTGCGAGTGTTTACACAAAGCCGGGGGTAAGTTACCAAGACCATTATTGATACCCCAAGCATCTGTTCTGGACCAGCAGAGTGGGAACAAAGGTTTACCAGGGGATGACGGAGGAAGTTGAACAGGTTGTACAAACATCCTAGGGCCGGAGTCACTTATATAAATGTGGAAGGAAGTACATAAATGATTAAACAGACCACTAGGATCCGAATTACTAGCCAACATTTAACAATACATCTCATTTTTATCTGATGCCATGATGTTAAGCGTAAATGGTAAATTTGCACCATGTGGCATTAAAGCACACACATAACATGTGACATCTCCTGCAGTCTGTCTCGCGGTGTCATGAGCATATTTCCAGAATAAGTTACTCTGTGAAAAGGGAAGAGTTCCGCCAGCTGGTCCGAGAAGGTGAGGTCGTGGGCAAGCCATCAAGTCTGTAGTTCAAGCAGCAGATCAGGAGGAACAGGATATGCCACATCATTATACCTGGAAGGAGAAAACTTCAGACAAAATTATCAAGTGCATGTTTCACCCTGGATGCATGTATCCATTGTGGGAACAAATCAGTTAAAATAGCAGTTCGAGTCACAGCCATCACCTCGCAGGGTGGGCTGTAAGCTGCGTCCCCCAGTTTCCTAGGATTCAAGGTTTTAATTAACACTTTATCCCCAACCACATATGGATGAGTAGGAAGCCCACTATGTCCTGGTAAAGTGTAAGCGATTTTTTCATGTATCGATACCAATTTGTCAGCTAGCAAGAGTGCATATTCTGCCCGTAAAACAGAGAGATCAGGGTTAGGCGTAGGGCCCCCGTCCCTGCTTCCTAACCCACGGGGTGGGGAAGGGAACACCAAACACTGCCTCGAACAGTGAGACTCCAGTAGTTCTACTGGGAGAAAGGCATATTTCAGCCAACAGCATGGGCAGAAGTGCGACCCAAGTTGCTTTTTTCAGCCATTGCCTTGGTTAGTTTTTTTCTTGATGGTTTGGTTCGTTCTTTCCACGACCCCAGAAGACTGAGGGTGGTAAGGAATATGGAATTTCCAGTCAATGTTCAAATATTTAATCAGTGCAGGGGTCACCTTTGAGGTGAAAGTCTTTACCACCATCTGGGCGTTTTCCTTGGAGCAAGGGAAAGCCTCAACCCATTTACTGAAAGGGTACACCAGTAATAATAAGTACTTCAAAGGCCCTCGAGGTTCCATGTGGGTAAAGTCGATCTGCCACTGCAGAAAAGGAGCGTCCGGATAAACCAACGCCTGATGAGTATTCTTAGAGCCCTGAGGATTATGTCTTGCGCACGTTGCGACAACAATTGCCTGGTGATATCTCGCGAATGATATATGCAATATTTCATTTGTATTTCCCATACAACTGATCTCCTGTCCCTGTGCGTTACTCAATGGAGATCATGAGCCAAAAATGGTAGCACAGAAGTAGGGAGAGCCAGTTGGCCCTCTTGATCATGCAACAAACCATTGTCCCCACGAACCCCGCGCATTGTTGCATACGAAACAGATCAATATCTCAAGGCAGCAAGGCAGAGTTAAGGAGCCAAGAAGAAACCACCTGTGTGTTAGACTGTAAAGGAGGATCATGGGGGAAGAAACTTTGTGTGACGGCCGCTGCTTTAGCAGCGTCATCAGCCCTCTTGTTTCCCTGTGCTTCCTCAGTGTCTAATGTGCTGTGACCTTTGGTTTTGACTATAGTGAGTTTATGCGGTTTACCGCAGGCTTGAATTAAAGATTCAACCAGGGAAGCGTTAGCTATCCCCTTACCATTAGCTGCAGTGAAATGCCTCGTCTGCTAGATCCTGCCGAAATCATGTGCAACCCCAAAAGCATATCGACTATCTGTGTTGATAGTCACATCATCCCCTTCTGACAAGAGACAGGCTCTCGTCAGAGCAAACAGCTGAGCCGCTTGAGCAGAACTGAAAGGGAGAGCATATGCCTCCACTACTTCCTGTAATGTACAAACAGCATAACCACAAAGCATCACACTGTCACTGGGTTTAGAGCAGGACCCATCCACATACAGCACCCTCCCCTGTGAGAGTGGTGTTTCTTTGCAAATCAGACCTAATCCCAGTAGTACGGGCAATCTCCCATGTAAAATCATAGCCCTCGCAAACCCCTGCTGGGTTGAATTCTGTTCCATGTAGCAATTTATGCAAAAAATGTGCAGGGGAACTCAGAGAAGTGGAAGGTTTTATTTACAGATTTTTGGTGGAACATAAGATCGTTTCATACCCTGATCGCCTCTGTGCCATCATGTGTTGTGTCTGCATGTTTGTCAGAATGTGTATTACTTGATGTTGTGTGTGTAGAATGAGTGGGTGTGATAGAACCAGCTTCTCAGCATCAATCACCATCAACGCGCTGGCAGCCATCGCGTGCAAACACCGGGGTAGTCCGCAGGCAACAGCATCCAAGGTTTTGGACAGGAAGGCACAGGGTCTCATTAGGCCACTGTGGTCCTGAGCAAGTACAGCAGCGGCAGTTCCTCCTCCTTCGGTAACATACAGGTGGAACAGGAATTGGTAGTTTGGAAGACCCAGCGCTGGTGCCAAAGAGATTGCCTGTTTTAGATGACAAAAAGCTGCTTCTCCATCAGGTGTGGGAAGCACAGTGTTATGTTCAGAGTCAATACAATACATCCCAGATGTTTAAGCAGTTCAACGGAGGCATCTACACAAGCCTCTTCAGATTCAGTTGAGACCAACAAAACATCAGCGTATTGTAAAACCACGCTGCCTTCAGGTAGCAACAAGTCTTTCAGGGCATTACACACAACAGCAGAAAAAACAGCGGGTGAGTCCACGTACCCCTGAGGCAAATGTGTCCAGGTATATTGTTTTCCCCTATGTGTGAACCCAAACAGCGGCTGCGTATCAGGGTGCACCGGCACTGAGAAGAAGGCAGAGCATAAGTTTATGACTGAAAAATGTGTGTGGCCAGCAGGCCAGCCCAGTTATCTTGCATCTCCCCCAAAGACACATCCAGCGCCCAGGGGCCTGAGCGAGACCACTGCAGCCCCGCATGGAGGGCAGGGGGGAAAGCACCCTCCCACACCCCAACCAGATGAGTGCTGCTCTTGCCCCAGTTGACCCTGGCTGAGGAGGGCCTGCTGAACTCCTCCAGACACTCCCCTAGGACCTGGATGTCTCACTCGCCGGACACACAGACAGTCAGGTCATCAGTGTAGGCCGACATCTTGCTGTTTTGCCGACTGTAGACTGGGCTCCAAATGATTCGTATCTAATCTATAGTCCACAGTACAGTTCCAATCACCCCCCAAAACCATGACCTCCTCTGCCCCACAGTCTGCTATTGCTTTGCTGTGCACCAAAGACACTGACAGTCTGTCTCTCACAGCATTGGGGGCATAGATAGTAATAAACACAAAAGACCTTCCACTGCTCTCAGCCTTAACCATCAGTCCTCCACCAACCAACTCTGTTTTCTTAAAATAATGCAATTTAAAAGTGTGTGAAAATAAAAATTCCACTCCACCACTTACACTAGACCCATGACTGAACACACTACTTCCTCTCCACTCCTGCTGCTACTCATTCACACTGTCTGCGTATGTCTCTTGTATGAATAAAACCTTGAGTTTTATTATATTTGTGTGGGGCAGAGTAGATCCTGGTTACTACTGAGACATTAAACAAGATGGGGAGTTGGCTATGATTAATATGAACTTGGTTGTCAGTTTTGCATCCCCACATCTGCCTTAGAACTGTAACCTATCCGCAATTCTGTACTGACTCCTTCAATCCACAATAAATGCGTGATCACGACCACACGGATATATTTGGCATCCCCCTTGAGCGCATGCACCAAATCAATCTAGAGGGGTCTGCACATCAGACCAAAAACAAGGTGATTGCCAGAGGATGCACGATATCCAGGTGCCGGATTTGTCATAACACTGGCCGTACCGACTAATCTCCACCACCAGCTGCTCGTTGCTCAGGAAGGGGGACACATTGGAAATAACCACCTTAACTGCCCACGACAACTGCCCTCCTCTGATCCACCTATATAATCCCCTTTGTTTCCCAAACCTATTCTGAAGTCCCATTTGTCCTTAGCAGTGTTTCTGAGTATTTACCATTGTTATAGATCTCCTGTGCTTCTGACTCTTTTTTTGTACCTTTGCCTTTTGGAATTCCCTCTGACACTCTGGTAGCCTGATCATTTGATCTCCTGATTGTGACCCCAACCACACTTCTAGCCTTGTCCCTACTCTGTTCACTGGTTCATAGTACACAAAACTGTTCCTTTCCTGTCTCCTGTGCTCCACAC
Source organism: Amia ocellicauda (assembly GCF_036373705.1). NCBI lineage: Eukaryota > Metazoa > Chordata > Actinopteri > Amiiformes > Amiidae > Amia > Amia ocellicauda. The sequence continues at coordinate 47,195,482 of NC_089856.1, forward strand.
TTGGATCCTGTACACCTCTGCCTAACCCTGCTACACAGCCCTGACATTTCTAGTGATAAGGAGACATGCATGATATCTTGCCTGCCTGGTGCTCAGGTTGCATGTCATCCTAAACTAGTAGGCGGGCTCCTGGCCAAAGCCACGGGGGATCCACTGACATAATCAAAGAGTGGGTGTGGTAGCATTATATATCAGAAATTATATTGAGGCAGAAGAACTCAAATTAGATCCTACTGATGAAACATAATCTTTGTTGGTTAAACTTTAGATTAAAAGATCTGAAGGATTAGTTGTAGGACTGTGTTACAGACCACCCAACTTGGATATTCAGAAAGATGTTGCATTGTACAGTGGACTGCATGTAGCAAGGATGTGGCTGTTATAATGGGAGATTTAAATTTCCTGAACATAGACTGGGAAAGCCCAGTTGGGACTACAGAAGCAGAAATAGAAATGGTTGACATGGTAAATGACTGATTTATAACTCAATTTGTCAGGGAACCAACCAGTGAAAGTGCATGCATTGATTTGGGCAGTAGTGTGGGCTAGAGTTCAGGGCTCTATACTTTGGTGTGGAGGGTTGTGGGTTCAATCCTAGGCGGGGATACTGCTGTTGTACCCTTGAGTATGGTACTTTACCTACAGTAAATGTCCTGCTGTATAAATTGGTAAATGTAAAACATAATGTTAACTAATAATATATTGATTTGATCTTTTCAAATGACCAAGATAGAGTTAGAAGGGCATTAGCTAGAGGACCAATGGTGAACTGTGATCACAATATTTTTAGCTTTGAGGCATTCTTTCAAAAAACAATGATCTACAATTTTAGAAAAGCAAACCTTGAAGGTATGAGGCGGCACTTAGAAGAGGTAGACTGGAGCACACTGGACACAGAGTTAGTTGAATATTGATGGGTATATTTTAAGAATATACTACTAGAGGCTCAGGAGAAAATTTTACCAAAACTTAGCAAATTTAGGAACAAAAAACATTGGCCAAAATGGTTTCATCTTAGAATGAAGTGTTGAGAGAGAGAGAGGAAGGTATATGCACATTATACACGCCAAAACGCCAGTAGTCTTATTATTCTCCACTTTTTAGTTATTTGTTTTTATTAAAAGAGCTTAATTTACAGTACTATTCTGAATTCCTGCAGTTACATAAGACCATGTTTAATTAAAAAAATCCATCACCTTCAATGTAAGAATGAGATTAGCGATAGTATGATACAAGTTTCACAGACTGGAAAGTATATGACTGGAACATAACTAATTGTGAATCAAAAGCTACCTTTTGGAAATTACTGTGGAGGGAGTTTGCATATTTAATTTTTTTCTTTGTTTATGGAAATAATTACATGTGTGCAACACCTGTTGTGTGAAGAGCACTGTCTGACAGAAAGAAAAAATATATATTTTGAGCCTGCCAGTTGGAATAAGTAACTAAATAAACAAATAAATATATAAATACAACATAGAAATGCATTTTGGAAACTGAACATTAATCATTGTTCCATCTTTATAGATAGAGACAGAGCTGTGCTGATGCAAATATTTTATTACATTGTTTTGTCACACAAGCTGCGTTAACAAATGGGAAGGCATTGGAATAAAATCTGCTTGCAGTTTCCAACCTCCTACAATATCAAAAACATTTTCTGCGGTTTTCTAAATAAATATATAAACACATTTTGAACCAGTTCCATTACACACACACATAAATGATAGTTCTCTTCACCTCTCTCTCAGCACAAGCCCTGAAGAGCTTCAACCCATCCCTTGTTCCTCCAGACTGATGGTCACCCATGGATCCTTTCCTCATCAACTCAACATCTGTCCTCAACACCACCAACAATACGGCAATGGACAGAGATATCTGCAAGGACAGAATTGCTGGTTTCATGTTCTTCATGATAGTGCAGTCCATCAGCACCATTGTGGGTTTTCCAGCCAACCTGAGGACCCTGCAGGTGCTGTGGGGGAGGGTGGCCGAGTCCTCCACTTCAGATGTCTTCATCGGCAACCTTGCGGTCATGGACATTCTGTTTTGCCTGTTCACTCCAGTGACTTTCATTCACTGTTTCAACCTAAACAACCCATACATCTTGGGAGCTATGATTTTTTTTTTCGCGCTTAACGAGATCGGAGCTCCGTTGTTCCTCTGCTGCATTTGCCTTGACCGCTACGTAGCCGTGCTTCAACCGATCCGTTTCTTGCGCTACAAGGATCTCACATACAGAGCCGGGTGCTCGGCTGCTGTTTGGGTCTTTACTGTGGTCATCTCCTTCTACATGACCTTCCAGTCAGGTAAACAGAGTTCTTACATCACAACCAGCATCTTCTGCAGTGCCTTATTATTGATGATATTCTGTAACCTATCCATACTGTGGGCTCTTCAATGGGCTGGACCGGGTACCCAGGAAATGCACCCCATCAAGAAAAAAGCCTTCAACACCGTTCTGACCAGTTTAGTTTTCCTGATATTTAACTTTAGTCTACTGATAATGCTATTCCTTATTGATGATGTTCTCCCTCAATACATATTAAAGTGCTACATCATTCCCATCGGCCACTCCTTAGTTACCATGCGAATCTCTATCCAACCCCTGCTCTTTCTGTATAGTGCGGGAAAAATGCCTTGCTTGACAAATTCAAACTAGGAAGTGCGGGTCAGACAAACCCCCTGTGCATGACATTTAAGTTATTAGTGGTAGTAGTTGTAGTAGTAGTGTGGTTCATGTCTGTAATTTAAATTCATACCAAGCACAATTCTATTACTTTGATCTTTTTTAAAATGTAACGTGAAGTAAACTTCTCTGCTTTTTATTAGTGAATATTTGTATTTCCCTCTGGAATGCAGTTAAATACATTTTTAATGTGCTTTTACTATGTTTTGACAAAATCTTCTGAAGTGCCAGTAGTTGATATCAGTGGGAGACTTGTAGACTGTGACAGGCTGCTGTCTGTCATGGCACGGCTGCTGCTGACACTCGTTGATTAGGTGCTCATGTGCCCCAGCTGTATTGTCCGCTGCCTCAAAAACAGGCTGCAGATTCACGGCTGTGGGCAATGAGCACCGTGGCGATTGTGACGTCAGCGGCAGCTGTGCCTTCTCTATTTAATCTCGCTCCCTCGCTGGGGGAGGGAGCTAAACAGTGAGAGAGAACTGATGTTTGTACCCCTTTTTACTGCCCAGAGCAACCCATTTGTTTGGACATTTTTGTTGTGTGCTAGTTTTTGCCTTTTCCCGTTTTTGTGTTTTGTGTTATCGCCAGTGTGAACTATAATAAAGCTCGGACAATGCCGGAACTCGTGACTTTCTCTCTCAGTCATTTGTGTCCGGCTTTCACATAAACCTTGAACCAACTTAAAAATGTAGCTTCTCTGTATCATTTGAGGTGAGTAAAGTTTATAGTGTTTTGAAAAGCCTTAGCATAGGAGAGTTAAAAAATGTATGATTGCATTGGATCGATGGTATCACTCTGTTGGGTGAGACATTTTTTTGTACCCTCCCCCCACCTGCAGTGGATTCTCGTTTGACAAGTAAAATCTTCAGGAAATTATTGAAACAAATTCAAAGTAACCTTACGGTAAAAAAAAAAATGCTTTAAATACATTGTAAAGACACACAGACTTCTGGTGGAATGACTGAGCATGGTCCACATTGGAAACAATCCAATCGAGCATCTGTGGGATGTGCTGGACAAACAAGTGTGATCCATGGAGGCCCCGCCTCGCAACTTACAGGACTTAACATTAGAGGCGCCGAGCCGGTCAATTTGACCACTTTGGTTATTAAAAGTTGAATTACTTTGTGTTCCTAAATACACTGTATTAAACTTTTCCTAAATATATGTATTAAACATGCCTATGGCGTTTTAGCTGCATAAACGCGAAAATAAATAAGTTATAAACACATTTACCTAGTATAGCTAAAATCAGGTTATTTTGACCGGTCATTTAAATACATATTAACTCAAATATAACGCATAATCCTGCCTGCCCTTTACAATACAGTCAGTCTGGTACTCCAGTGGCGATCTCTACCTGTCTACAGTCTTTCATGTGCGTGAAAAACACACGCATTGTACAGCATTACAGGTGTTTCTTACAGCTGTACTCGGATTGAGTGGATACAGTGATTACCCGCAAATAAACATGGATTGGAAACGGAGACTGAAGAGACCTCTTTTTGGAAATGCCGTGTATATGAACATGACTGATTTAGGGGTATCAGTGATACTGGCAATGACAGATCATTCGTGGGTTTGTGCCAGTACTGTGAAAACACTGCGAGTGAAACACCAGGTCCAAATGGCACTGAGTGCTTTTACTCCACTGATCAATAGGTGATCGCTACTGCAGTACAGAGAGCAATAGCGCAGCACATCCACCAAAATAATGATTCACCGACATTATCAGCACAGGAGCATTTATTGTGATGCTATATATTCGTGGAGTAAAAGTGTTACCCGGAGAGGACTGTCAAAATGCATTCTGAGGGACGAGCTCATGCAGGGAAAGTGCAGAAACTGTCCTGTGTGGACTGTACGAGCTGTCAGGTATGCAATAAATAGTTTATTGAAATACAAAGCTACAGTGAATAAAAGCAGTGTATGTTTACACGGAAAATGATTTAGTGTACAATTATGTTTTGAGAAATGCAAATATTGCTTCTCAGCATTATTCCAATATTTACGTTTACACTTGTTTCATTCTCTTATTGTATGCCGTTTTTAATCGTTTTGCTCATTGTAGGCTATATAGTTATACATGTTCTGACTGCAGGGTGTGCGTTTAGAAAAAAAAGTGCGTTGTTATTTATAGCAATAATATTAATGTTTATTTAATATTATGCAGGTGGTCATAATGTTATGGCTGATCGGTGTATATTGACATATTTCAGTTTTTCACTCAAATTGATTTTTTCACTGTCATAATTTTTCTTTGCCTTTAGATAGCAATTTTTTTATAGCACTGACTTAAGACTTCTTTCCATGACCAATAATATACATTCTACTATTTTCCACAAGCTTGCACTGATTCACGATTATCAGGTATTGTCTCACTTCTGGGGACCTAACCTTTAAGAAAAACACCATGAACTTTATTAACCCTGACTGATACCAACCAACCCTACTGGCTCAATGTCTATTGGGCCTGTTTGCTTGACTCTAGCAAGTCATATCTTGGCTTAATTGTGGAGAGAGACACACGCAAAGTTTTCCTTATATCCAATTTACTCCGCAGTTTTATTTTCTGCTTCACAAAGGTAAGTGGAGTGAAACGGCAGCAGGGTTTTCAGAGCCAGGTTGCTAAATTCATGATTCTTGATTTTAATCCAGAAGGAAGGCACAGATGTGGATGTATTAATGAGCTGGTCTTCTTGTAGAGCTGACAAACACTATCCTTCACATGTGTTAAAAAATGGATCAGGAACCCATTCCCAGTTCTTGGATCTTCTGCAGACAGGAAGTATTGCTCAAATGTTTTGGATAGCGACTTCAGTTCTTCGTGTATCAACTGAGAAAATTCCTGCACGGTGTCTCCAGATAATTCGGCAAGAGTAGGAAACATGTCAATGATCCCTTTATCCACGTGATTCTTCCAAGTTTCAAGCTTTGTTATGAAAGCTGCCATCTTGTATGCCAGTTAGAAAACAGATGCCATCATTCCTTGCAATGACAGGTTGAGTTAATTCAAAAGAGGAAATATGTAGCTCAGATAAGCAAATCTAGCAAGCCACTTTTGGTCACTAAAGTGGACGGACAGAGGTGATTTTTTTTCAGAGAGGAATCTGTGCAGGTTTCTGCCTGACAACTGCTCAGTAAGGCATATGTAATGTTTAATATAATAGCGGATTGTATGATGTATTTGGAATAAAACCCTTTATCTGAGATGTTCAGTTTTTTGGCAGAATGTAGGATCGCTGAATGAAATAAACATACAAAAGGGCACTCATACAAGTTTTACATGAAGTATTAAACACCAGCCTTATTACGTGACTCTTTTTCTTAACATTCTATCAAGGCTTGTCTGCAACAGTGAAGCCTGAGCTGCGGACCAGTTGCAATTCTTCTGGGGACCTCAGCCCAGTCGTGGGGAACCACTGCATTAGGTTACCCATAGGGTAGTATTTATTAGCTAAGGCACCTCTATTGATTTGTACTTTACATGCACAATTAAATGCTGGGCCCACTTAAAGCAAACCAGTATAATATACAAGCCAAAGGTAAGAGCTGTTACAATATCTACTACACTGTATAATTCCCAAAACACAGTTGTAAGAAAAAGTCTAAGAAAGTCCATGTTAGATTCAGATTAATGAGATTTCTTATAGAACAGTGGTTCCCAACCCAATCCTGTTGGTTTTCATTCCAGCCCCAGTCGTCACCTGCTTACCTGACCCAATCCCCACCCGTTTAGAAGCTGAAGACAATGAACAAGGCTGAACTAAGACATCATGGCTGAAATTAAGGGTTTGATTGAGAGCTCAGTTGTAGTGAAAACCAGTAAGTTCAGCTGTCCTGCAGAGACCAGAGTTGAACACCACTGACAGATAAAATACTTCTCGCAGATAAAATACTGGGCTTTGCTGCAAAGGTCATTGTTCAGTTTGTCACATTTTAGTCATTTCATCTTTCATTTAGTTTTAGTAAATATTATTCGACAAAAACTCCTGTCATTTTAGTCATTTCATTTTCCATTTATGCACACGCTATTTAAGTAACAATCATCCAGTTTGTATTTTTATATTCCAGTATGCACATTCGCTGACAATATTACAATTTAAAATGGCTTTTGCATTAACATTTCATTTTCAAAGACTTTCCCACTGATAAAAAAGAGTGGATATTAAAAGCATAAGCAAATTGTTAAGCCCTACTGTAGCCGAGCGTGAATTGAGCTTCAGGCAAGCGCTTAACTTGGCTTACTGTACTCATAAGTTAACTAAATAGACCCTAACTTTACTAATTAGAAGACCTGCACTTACCAGTCCTGTATACAAAAGAACAGTAATTTAACTTCACACAATCTGTATCAACTTTACGTTAAACCCAATACAGTAAAACACATCAAGCGCCTTCAACGTTTAGTGAAACCCACGCTTGGGTCCGGTCGCATTCTGTTGCGCAGATTTCCGCGGTTCTGCGCAGAGCTGCGGAATCCCACTGATCCCATTGGTGGAGCAGCGCAGATCTGTGCGGAACAGCGTTAATTTGTGCTACACGAACACGATGACTGAGTCAGGGCATGCATAATTATCATTGAACCATGAAACAGCTCCCTGATCGGCCGCCTCGCAAAATACTATCATTTATGTCCATTAGTCTTGTGTTGAATTTACGTTTCAACTAAAATTAGAAGTCATTTAGTTTTACTTATCATTTTTTTCACAGTATTTCGCCTCGTTATAGTCAATTTCGTTGAATCAACACTGCCCCGCACCAATTTACATTTCTCACATACATTCAAAATTAGAGAGGTTGAGCTTGAGGTGGTGTGAGTGTATCCAGGAGGACATAGCAGAGAGACAGGAAGATATGCAAGAGGGGATGAGGGGGTCAGAAGAGGAAAAAGACAGGAATATCTGGGCATAATCTGCATAGATATGGTAGGAGAAACCATGGGATGTAATTAGGGGGCCCAGAGAGCATATGTAAAATGAGAACAGGAGGGGGCCTAGGACAGAGCCTGTGAGGAGAGGTTGAGGTGTAGACAAAGATCGAAGCCATGTTACTTGGTAGGTCTCATCGTTGAGGTAGAAGGAGAACTAGGCAAGAGCTGGTGGTGAACAGCTCGCTTGAGGGTCTTCAAGAGGAAGGGCAGTAGGGAGTTGGGCCAGCCCTGAAGAGCAGTTGCTTAGAGGAGGTAAGTGGGGAGAGAGTCCAGGGCACACATCGTGGGTTTGTGGCCTCAGAGCAGAGAGGAGACTTCAGTCAGAGAGAGGTGAGAATGAGGAAAAGGAAGATGAGTTAGTGAGAGATTTATCCGTGAAGGGGTGGGAGGCGGGTCAAGGGTGGAGCTGGAGAGGAAGTGATTATTATGATGGAAGGTGACAGTGGAAGTGGGTGGGGTGGCGAGGGAGGGGAGGGAAAGGGAGAATAAGATGAAGTGGTGGTCTGAGTTGTCCAGGGGTGTCATGGAGAGAGTCTCTGGAGAAGATGAGGTCCAGGAATCGGCCTGCGATGGGGACAGGGAGAAGTAATGTATTATAACATACTTTGGGGTTCTGGCCCTGTGAGACTTGAACCTCATTCTCTGGTGCCACAGTGTAGCAACCTTACCGCAACATTAAAAGGCCCAGGCCCCGTGGTGAGCATTCAGAATCTCTGTAATGTAATTACTCCTTAAAACGAATAAATACATGTTCTGATTTTCAGTGAATTATGTGCCAATCTACTTTATCAAGATGCATCCCCTTCTCTTATGAGAAGTAGGGTTGGAATACTCTGAATGGTTCCATCAGTGCATAGTGTGTGGCTCCCCAGGGGTCTTCACAGTGACTAACCATTCATATAACCTGTAAGTGTTGGGTTTGCAGGTCTAGGAGGTTTCCTCTTCTCAAGTCCTCTCTTTCTCCTGATCTAGATTCTAGCTTCTCTTCCATGTCGAACTTCTCCAAAGCTTACACTGCAGTCTAGACATGATAGGTGCAGTCATTGTGACCAAAATCAAGACCAGATCCCTTGTCTTTGACCAGGAGCCCTTAAAGACTTGAATCAAGTGTGATGCAAAAACAATAAAACTGTACATTGTTGAGCACAAGATTATTTGATTTATATTAATTATAAGGATATGAAGATGGTTTTCTTTACATGGGTGAAGCCAAGTCAGAGCTGCCAGATGGAGTGAAAGGGTTTAATCTTATAATGAAGTGTCGAGAGAGAGAGTGAGAGAGAGACATGCACAATATGCAGGCAAAAAAGGAAGTAGTCTTTATTTTAAAAAGTCAATCACTTTTATTTTAAAAAGTCAATCACTTTTAAATGCAAGAATGAGATGAGCGATAGTATGGTACAAGTTTCGCAGGGTCACAGTAAGCTGCCAGGTGTTGTGTTTAATAAGAATGTGAGATTATTGTATGTTGCAAACACACAGTATTTATTGCAAGGCAGATCAGGTTACACGTTGTATCTGCGCTCACACACCTCACCCAGAACAACTCCGCTGACTCTTTCTGGCCGTCACCACTGTCGTAACTTCCGCATTCACAGAACATGTGAAACTCTAAACATAACATTTCTCCCCTCCTTCTTTGAAAACAATTCCTGGCCCGATCAAATCTCTGCTGCATACGCTGCTGCTGGACCTCTACCTGCAACTGTGTATCAGCTGGTGTACGTGTCTGCTTGCTGAAGCTCAGACGATCTAGTGGAAGTTGTAGCTCCCTTCCCAACATCAGCAATGCTGGAGACACTCCTGCCATTTTTGATGGTCTGGTTGAAGCGCTCAACGCCTCCATTAGCCTCAGGGTGGTACAGCGCAGTCCTGATGGCTCTCTCTGCCAGGTAAGTTGCAAAGTCAGAGGAAATGAATTGTGGGCCATTGTCGGTTGTAATAACATCTGGTAAACCCCAACGAGCAAACAATGAGTCCAACCCCCTCATTACAGCTTGAGTGGTGATAGAGCCAAGCAGCAGGGCTTCAGGCCATTTCGAGTAGAGGTCATACACAACCAGAAGATAACGAGCATGACCCGGTGCCCCATGCAGTTCTCCACACAGATCCACCTGGAGATGTTTCCACGGTGATGACGGCCACGGCACCGGAGACTGAGGAGCAGGGGGAGGGGGTGACGATTTCCCGGTAAGGATTCATGCAGTACAGTCCTTGACCAGTAGCTCAATGTCTTGGTCAATGTTGGGCCACCAGACAATGTCCATGCAACACTGTTTGAGCTTAACCACTCCGAGGTGCCCATCATGTGCCATTCTCAGGACCTGTGCACAAAGAGCCTCTGAGATCAGGGTGCGGTGGCCTCTAGCAATACAAACTTCCTCCCAGCAAGACAACTCATCTCTCACCCTGTTGTATGGTAACAGCTCCCCTTCCACGGTGGATGGCCAGCCCCCTCTGATGTAGGGGCGGAGCTTGATAAACAGGGCATCCCCCTGGGACTCTCTGCGCACTAGCTGCATGGAGACAGCAGCTGAGAGAGGTGTGTGGAGCAGCTGCACAAGGTCCGATTCTGTGTCCATGACTTGCTGGGCAGATAAAGCTGGGGCCACTGCCCGTGACAAAAGATCAGCCACTGTGTTCTGCCGGCCCGGCGTGAATTCCAAAGTGAAATTGTACTGGTTTAATCGGTCTGCCCATCTGAGTAGTCAAAGGGGTTTATATCCTGTGCCACTAGTGGACAAAAGTGCTGTGAGTGCTTGGTCGTCAGTGCATATTGTGAATGCCCTGCTTTGTAATGATTGATGCCTTGTACTTCTCTGTATTTTTGCACTTATGTTGTAAGTCGCCCTGGATAAGGGCATCTGCCAAGAAATAATAATAATAATAATAATAATAATAGAGGTAGAGATGCCAACGCTCACACACCCAAATACATGCTAATGCTTCCCTCTCGCCCACTGAGTACTTTTACTCAGTTTGAGTGAGGCAGCGAGAAGCAAACGCCACCGGTTTCTCCACACCATCATGCACTTGAGACAAGACCACCCCCAAAGCTATGGCAGAGGCATCACAGGTAACCATTGTGGGCACCAAGAGACTGAAGTGTGCCAGCATAGGGGCAGAAGTGAGCTGGCATTTAAGTGTCTCAACAGCCTGGCGGCAGGCTGTGGTCCACTCCCACGGAACATCCATCTTCAGGAGGTGGTGCAGTGGAGCCGTGGTGGAAGCAAACTGCGGGAGAAACCTGATGTAATACGTTGCCATGCCAAGGAAGGATGCCAACTGGGCAGCCGACTGTGGTTCAGGAAGGTTCCTGATGGAGTCCACGTGTAACAGGATATGCCCCGTTTCCACGCGTCCGTCCCACCCACTGAGGACATGATTCGCTTTCAGGAGCGGAGGTGTGCACTTGACTTGCAGACAGGGAAGAGATCAGATACATTTTAGTCGGATGATATAATCTCAAGTGCCGTGTGCGATCACAAAGAAATTAGTTTTATTAGCAGCGTGGAGTGAAATCCACATGCAGAGACAATGACTGCTTACAGTTAATATCCGAGTGTATTCAAAACTTGGATTTCATAGGACCGGTGCAGTGCAGTGACTAGTTAAAATAAACTGAAGGATAATAATCGGATCGGTAGCAGCCGATATTATTAATATTTTATGAACAGGTGGACGTGTTTCAGGCTGTGTTTTGTGAATGGTGTGCAGGACAATCCGCAGAGACAATCAATCAGTGTGAAGGCGAACACGATTCAGTTAACGTGTGCCCATTTACAAGTTAAATTAATTAATAAATAAATACAGCAGATTTGGGGTTTCCCTCTAAAAATGCATCCATAAACGCCATGACTGAGACGCGCACTTTAGTTAAATTATAACCTGCTATATTGTAGCTGGATGATTAATCGTCAAACGTGTGTATTTTGTTTCAACTGTAACTTGCCCGGGTTAAGGACGTCTGATAAGTAAATTATAAATAATACGGCAAAAAGTATTGTTTGCAGTTACAAATCTATAGTAAGAGTAATAAATTAAGGGAGTCACGTTGGTGCTGTTTAAAATACATATATACTAGCAGAAATGATGACAATAATAATAACAATACATATTTGCTATTTAGTATTATTGTTGAACATGGAAACGTATTCTTATTGGACGTGCTTATCTGAATATTATGTTGTCTCTATACGTTTAGCTCTTCCTAATATCTCTTAGCAGAAACGTGTATTTATTACGCTGTTTACAATCATGTAAAGCAGAAAGAATAAAACAGACACACAAGTCCTCTCCACGTCAGGCTGTATCACTCGTAGTGTTGCTCTACACTCACCTAAAGGATTATTAGGAACACCTGTTCAATTTCTCATTAATGCAATTATCTAACCAACCAATCACATGGCAGTTGCTTCAATGCATTTAGGGGTGTGGTCCTGGTCAAGACAATCTCCTGAACTCCAAACTGAATGTCTGAATGGGAAAGAAAGGTGATTTCAGCAATTTTGAGCGTGGCATGGTTGTTGGTGCCAGACGGGTCGGTCAGAGTATTTCACAATCTGCTCAGTTACTGGGATTTTCACGCACAACCATTTCTAGGGTTTACAAAGAATGGTGTGAAAAGGGAAAAACATCCAGTATGCGGCAGTCCTGTGGGCGAAAATGCCTTGTTGATGCTAGAGGTCAGAGGAGAATGGGCCGACTGATTCAAGCTGATAGAAGAGCAACTTTGACTGAAATAACCACTCGTTACAACCGAGGTATGCAGCAAAGCATTTGTGAAGCCACAACACGTACAACCTTGAGGCGGATGGGCTACAACAGCAGAAGACCCCACCGGGTACCACTCATCTCCACTACAAATAGGAAAAAGAGGCTACAATTTGCACAAGCTCACCAAAATTGGACAGTTGAAGACTGGAAAAATGTTGCCTGGTCTGATGAGTCTCGATTTCTGTTGAGACATTCAGATGGTAGAGTCAGAATTTGGTGTAAACAGAATGAGAACATGGATCCATCATGCCTTGTTACCACTGTGCAGGCTGGTGGTGGTGGTGTAATGGTGTGGGGGACGTTTTCTTGGCACACTTTAGGCCCCTTAGTGCCAATTGGGCATCGTTTAAATGCCACGGCCTACCTGAGCATTGTTTCTGACCATGTCCATCCCTTTATGACCACCATGTACCCATCCTCTGATGGCTACTTCCAGCAGGATAATGCACCATGTCACAAAGGTCGAATCATTTCAAATTGGTTTCTTGAACATGACAATGAGTTCACTGTACTAAACTGGCCGCCACAGTCACCAGATCTCAACCCAATAGAGCATCTTTGGGATGTGGTGGAACGGGAGCTTCGTGCCCTGGATGTGCATCCCACAAATCTCCATCAACTGCAAGATGCTATCCTATCAATATGGGCCAACATTTCTAAAGAATGCTTTCAGCACCTTGTTGAATCAATGCCACGTAGAATTAAGGCAGTTCTGAAGGCGAAAGGGGGTCAAACACAGTATTAGTATGGTGTTCCTAATAATCCTTTAGGTGAGTGTATGTCTCTGTTTTTTAAATGAAACACAAACCAAACCCACAGTCGCTGCTCCTCCCATAAGAGGGACGGACTTCACAACAGTCTGGTTTTGCAAAAAAGAGCTCTGTGACGCGTCTGAGGACGGACGCGTCCTGCACGGCATGGCACAGCACGGACGCTTAAGCCAGTGGAACCGAGGCAATAGGTGTGATGCCTAACCTGGAGACCTTGTACCCCACAAACTCAGAAAACAACTGGGGGCGGAGCATAAACCGAAGGGCATGCACTTATAATGGAAAACCCCCATGTGTGTGACAAAGGCTGTCAGGTCTCTGCTGTCTGATGCGAGGAGTACTGGGAGACAGCCTTGCTTTAGGTCCAGCTTGCTGAAGACAGTGGAGCCATGAAAATGTGTGGTGAGCTCCTCAGCAGTAGGTAGCAGATATTTATCAGGGATGATGGCCTTGTTGACTGCATGCAGGTCCACACACAGACGCAGCTCCCCAGATTTTTTCTTTGCGATGACCAAGTTTGAAATCCAAGGGGAGGCATTGGCTGGTTCTATGATGTCTGAGTCAAGAAGTTTCTGAAGTTCCTTTGTGACTTGGTCCCAGATAGACAAAGGCACCCTCCGCAGGGGTTGGACGACTGGAGGGACTGTGGAGTTGACTGTGGGGTGGTGTTCGAATCCAGTGATGCAGCCCAGCCCTGTGAACAATGTGGGAAACGTCTGGTGCCATGTGGAGATGAGCTGCAGGATGTCCACACCAGAAGGATCAGACAGGCGAAAGTGAAGGCTGTGAAACAAGTCCAGACCCATAAGATTGGAACCCACAGCTGTAATGTAAAAAATGGACGGGGCTACAGTATGGCTCTTATACCACACTGAAAGGCAGACTGTGCCCAACACTGGAATGTGAACCTGGCCATAACCAGAGAGTGTCACTGAAGTGGGTTTCAGAGGAATGTGTGAAAAAAATGTGTCATAAGTACTTTTATTTAGGAGGGAGACTTTGGCACCTGTATCCACCAGCAGTGGAATCAAGATGTCATTCACATAGCAGCCACAAGATTTGAATGAGACGCCTGGCTGGGACACAGAATTGATCGCTACAGAAGATGACGGTGCTGCACCTGATGCTGTGTTTGGTGGGGCGGGTGCATAGTGGCACCACCGGGCAAAGTGGTGTAGTTATTGACAATTCCTACAGCGTTGTCCAGTAGCTGGGCAGTCAGGAGCACGGGTTGGATGCTTGACCTATCTACAATTAATGCATTGCTTAGGACGTGCTTGGGCATTATTTTGTATTTTGTGAACGGATACTTGTGCCATCTGATCACCAGATGGCGCTGTGGTGATGCCTGCAAGTGCACTCGCACTTGTCAGTGTGGCTTCAACTTGCTTTCCAATTTCCACTGCTTTAGTCAGTGACAAAGTATCAGGCTCCAGCAGTAACTGCTCCTTCAACTGTACACAGGACGTCTTTTCAATCAATTGGTCTCTGATTAACTCCTCTTGAAGTGCACCGAATTTGCAATGCTGTACAAGCTCTCGTAAAGCAGTCAGAAAATGGGAAACCGAATGAGAAGTACACTCTGCTGGGGTCCGAAATGTGCAGACTGGGAAACGTGTCGCCTGCCGACTCCAGAGACCAAAAAATGCGCTGACCTTCCGCTCCTAAACAGTGTATGAGGAGAGCTCGCTTCCGAGTAGCCACCTCATCTTCTAAACTGGTCACCAGGTGATTGGTTTCAAAGGACTGGTGCCAGCGGCTCCAGGGAATAGCAGGATCACCAGGGAGAGGAAAGAATGGCGCCGGTGGAGGTAAACACAACTCAGCCATCCTCGTCGACATATGTTGTGTTTAATAAGAACGCAAGATTATTGTATGTTGCAAACACAGTATTTATTGCAAGGCAGATCAGGTTACACGTTGTATCTGCACTCACACACCTCAACCGGAACAACTCCGCTGACCCTTTCTGGCCGTCACCACTGTCGTAACTTCCGCATTCACAGAACATGTGAAACTCTAAACATAACACCAGGGAAGAGGAACACAAGAGTGGAGCGTGATCAATACCTAGAAACACTGTCCAAGGAGATCCAAAAGGCAAGGTCTATAGGACAGGCAGAGGGTCGATGATTGGGCATACTACACGAAGAGGGTAATCCAAAATGCAGTGGTCAAAAGTAAGAAAGCAAAGGTCGAACTGGAAACACAATCACTGGACTAGAAAGCTTAGACCTGCTACAGGTAAGTGAACAATACTTAACAGTGGTGGGGAATGCTGGACGAATGAGACAAGATGGTTGATTGTATAGCACATGGTGTTGAGGAATGTATGTTGAACAATTGCACAAGGTGTTGAGTAATGTTTGAGACAGGGTTAGAATTTACAAGATGATCATCTCTGGTGGTGAACTGAAGTGTGGGGTGAAGATATGACACGCAGACCGGAAAGAATATCACTGGAACATATTTAGTTGTGAATCAGAATTTACATTTTAGAAATGACTGTGGAGGGAGTTTGCATGTTTAAGTGGTTTTCTTTGTTTATGGTAATAGTCACATGTGTGCAACACCTGTTGAGTGGAGAGCACTGACCAACAGAAGCAAAACATACATAATTAGAGCCTGCCAGGTGGACTAAATAACTAAATAAACAAGCAAATACTTAAATAAAACATAGTAAAATAAAAGCCACCAGTGCTGTGAGGAATGCTTTTTGGTAACTGAACATGAATCACTGCTCAATCTTTATTAAACATAGATAGAGACAGAGATGTGCTAAATGCAAATATTGTATTATATCGGTTTTGTCACACAAGCTGCCTTAACAAATGGGAAGGCATTGGAATAAAATCTGCTTGCATTTTCCAACCTCCTACAGCATAAAAAACATTTTCTGTGGTTTTCTAAATAAATATACAAACACATTTTGAACCAATTTCATTACACACACACATAAACAATAGTTCTCTCTAGCTCTCTCTCAGCACAAGCTCTGAAGAGCTTCAACCCATCAACCCCTTGTTCCTCCAGACTGATGGTCAGTCATGGATCCTTTCCTCAACTCAACATCCGTCCTCAACACCACCAACAATGCGGCAATGTACGGGAATATCTGCAAGGACAGAACTGCTGGTTACATGTTCTTCATGATAGTGCAGTCCATCAGCGGCATCGTGGGTTTTCCAGCCAACCTGAGGAGCCTGCAGGTGCTGCGAGGGAGGGTGGCTGAGTCCTCCACTTCGGACATCCTCATTGGCAACCTTGTGGTCATGGACATTCTGTTTTGCCTGATCACTCCTGTGACTGTTGTTACCTTTTTCCATGTGAACAACCTGTACATCAAGAAGGTTATGGGTTTTTTCTTCGCTCTCAATGAGACTGGGGGTCCGTTGTTCCTCTGCTGCATTTGCCTTGACCTCTACGTAGCCGTGCTTCACCCAGTCCATTTCTTGCGCTACAAAGATGTCACATACAGAGCCGGCTGCTCAGCTGCCATTTGGGTCATTGCTGTGGTCATATCCTTCTACTTAATCTTCGAATCAGGTAAACAGGGTTCTTACATCACAACCGGAATCTTCTGCAGCACCTTCATATTGATGCTTTTCTGTAACCTCTCCATACTGTGGGCTCTTAGGCGGGCTGGACCTGGTGCCCAAGAAATGCACCCCATTAAGAAAAAAGCCTTCAACACCGTTATGACCATTTTTGTTATCCTGATATTGAACTATAGTCTACTCGTAGTGCTTTTCCCAATTGATGACGTTCTCCCTGGATACATATTAGAGTGCTACATCATTCCCATCGGCCACTCCTTAGTTACCATGAGAGTCTGTATCCAGCCCCTGCTCTTTCTGTATAGCGCAAGAAAAATGCCTTGCTTGCCAAATTCAAACTAGGATATGCGTGTCAGACAAAACCCCCCTAGTTTGGTTTGCTTAGTCCAATGTCCATTTGTGGAATTTCAATTCATACCAAGTGCAATTTTAATACTTTGACATTTTTTTCCATTTTAATTGAAATAGACTTTTAATTCTCTGAATTTTATTTTTGAATATATATTTTTTTCCCTCTGGGGCAGGAATGTTAAATATATGTAAATGTATAACATGCCTTTACTATGGTTTGAAAAAAGTCTCTGAAGTGTGTGTCACAAAATTGTATTGATCTCTGTTTATCTTATTGCAATGTTGCCACAATGCTATTTAGTTAGCTCTCTGCTGTAGCTCTCAGCTTCAGCTCCAGTCTTTAAATGTGGATTTTTTAAAATTGTTATTGGTGTCTCTCGTTCCATTGTGTTAATTGTAGAGTTATTTGTGATGTCCTGACTAGAAAGGCTCAATGTAAAATAAATATGCTGATTTTCATGATTGTTGTGGTTATTAACACAAAGCTCAGTGAATGAATCCTCATTAGTTCTCTCCATACAAACCTAGAAGGGAATACAGAGTGCTTGTACCTGTTCTCCACTGGACTCCCATCCAGCCACTTCCATGTTTGCTCCTGGTCATGGACTCTGGACTCAAAACTGGAAGGTTGTGCGTTAAAATCCTGGATGGGGCAATACTGTTGTACCCTTGAGCAAGGTACATGTACAAATGTAAGTTGCCCTGGATAAGGGTGTCTGCTAAGTGACAATAATGTAATATAGAGCACAACAAACCTCATCTTGAAAGTTAAACTTCTGGTGCAGGAGGACTGTCTCTTCCAGACAATGGTAGGTGTGAGGGTCAATGTCTTGTAGAGGGAGCAGTGAAGTAGCATGTGTGAATCTGGGCAGAGAGAACATAAGAAAAGCAATAGAGTTCTGGATGAGCTGGAGAGAGCATTTAGTAGATGCAAACAGGCCATCCAGGAGGAAGCTGCAGTAGTCCAGGTGTGAGAGAACCAGTGACTGGATGAGCAGCTGAGTCCAGTAGTTGGTGAGGAAGGATTGGATTCTGTGTATGTTGCTCAGGAAACAAGTATGTTGTTGTTGTTGTTGTTGTTATAGCAAGTATGTGTCAGCATGGTGATGTGCTGAGTGTCATAGTTTTTTAGGGAATTGAGATGGAGAGATCAGCAGAAGGTGAGTAGGTGGGGAAGAATAGGAGATCAGATTTAGCTTGAGGTGGTGTGAGTGCATCCAGGAGGAGACAGCAGAGATAGATGCGAGAGGGGATGAGGGGGTCAGAAGTGGAAAAATACAGGAAGATCTGGGCATCATCTGCATAGAAATGGTAGGATAAATCATGGGATATAATTAGGGGGCCCAGAGAGCATATGTAAAATGAGAACAGGAGTGAGCCCAGGATGGAGTCTTGGAGTACACCTTTTAGGAGAGGTTGAGGTGTGGATGAAGATCGAAGCCGTGTCACTTGGTAGGTCCGGTCATTGAGGTAGGAGAAGAAAAGGCGACAGCAGTGCCAGAGATTCCGAGGTCAGAAGAGCAGGATGGAGTGATCAATGGTGACCAAGGCTGTGGACAGATCAAGGAGGATTAGGATTTAGGAGAGGGAGGCTTTGCTGAGTACAGTTGAGAGATTCAGTGACTGCCAGGAGAGCAGTCCCGGTAGAGTGAGCTGTGCAGAACCCCAAATGCAGAGGCTCGAGGAGAGAGTGATGGGAAAGAAAAGCACAGAGTTGACAGTGAACGTCTTGCTTGTGGGTCTTCGAGAGGAAGGGGAGCAGGGAGACAGGGCGGTAATTCTCAGGACAGGTAGGGTCAAGGGTGGGATGTTTTAGTAATGGAATCACAGAAGCTTCTTTGAATGCATTAGGGAAACATACAGAGAGGAGTGAGGAGATTAAGGGGAGTAGATCAGGAGCAGTTGCTTGGAGGAGGAAGTAGGGAGAGGGTCCAGGGCACACGTCATGGGTTTGTGGCCTCGGAGCAGAGAAGAGAGTTCAGAGTTAGAGAGAGGTGAAAATGAAGAAAAGAAAGATGAGTTAGTGAGAGATTTATCCGGGAAGGGGTGGGAGGCGGGTCAAGGGTGGAGCGGGAGAGGAAGTGATTATTATGATGGAAGGTGACAGTGGAAGTGGGTGGGGTGGCGAGGGAGGGGAGGGAAAGGGAGAATGAGATGAAGTGGTGGTCTGAGTTGTCCAGGGGTGTCATGGAGAGAGTCTCTGGAGAAGATGAGGTCCAGGAATCGGCCTGCCTTGTGATGGGGACAGGGAGAAGTAATGTATTATAACATACTTTGGGGTTCTGGCACTGTGAGACTTGAACCACATTCTCTGGTGCCACAGTGTAGCAACCTTACCGCAACATTAAAAGGCCCAGGCCCCGTGGTGAGCATTCAGAATCTCTGTAATGTAATTACTCCTTAAAACGAATAAATACATGTTCTGATTTTCAGTGAATTATGTGCCAATCTACTTTATCAAGATGCATCCCCTTCTCTTATGAGAAGTAGGGTTGGAATACTCTGAATGGTTCCATCAGTGCATAGTGTGTGGCTCCCCAGGGGTCTTCACAGTGACTAACCATTCATATAACCTGTAAGTGTTGGGTTTGCAGGTCTAGGAGGTTTCCTCTTCTCAAGTCCTCTCTTTCTCCTGATCTAGATTCCAGCTTCTCTTCCATGTTGAACTTCTCCAAAGCTTACACTGCAGTTAAGTGATCAGCCTGATCATGATGATAGTGGCAGTCATTGTGACCAAAATCAAGTACAAATCCCTTGTCTTTGACCAGGAGCCCTTAAAGATATTAATCAAATATGATGCAAAAACAATAAAGTGTACATTGTTGAGCACAAGATTCATTAATTTATATTCAGTATAATAACGATATGAAAGTGTTTTTTTTTCATGGTTGACAAAGATAGAGATAGTGAAGCCAAGTCAGGGCTGTCAAATGGAGTGAAAGGGTTTAATCTTAAAATGACAGAGAGAGAGAGAGAGAGAGAGAGGAATGTAAAGCAATATTATGATACAGGTTTCACAGACTGGAAAGTATACAATTGGAATGTAATTAATTGTAAATCAAAATGTACCTTTTGGAAATGACTGTGGAGGACGTTTGCATATTTAAATGGTTTTCGTTGTTTATGGAAATAATCACATGTCTGCAACACCTGTTGTGTGCAGAGCACTGACCCACAGAAACTAGAAATACATATCTGGAGCCTGCCAGGTGGAATAAATAAATAAATAAACAAACAAATATATAAATAAAACCACCAGTACATCTGTGAGAAATCATTTTTGAAAACTGAACATAAATAATTGTTCCATATTTATTAAACACAAATAGAGATAGAGACGTGCTGAATGCAAATATTTAATTATGTTGGGTTTGTCACACAATTTACCTTCACAAATGGGAAGGCATTGGAAGAAAATCTGCTCACAGTTTCCAACCTCCTACGAAATCAAAAATATTTTCTGTGGTTTTCTAAATAAATATAGTTCTCTCCAGCTCTCTCTCAGCACAAGCCTTGAAGAGCTTCAACCCATGGATCCCTTCCTCATCAGCTCAATGTCTGTCCTCAACACCACCAACAATACGGCAACGTACGGGAATATCTGCAAGGACAGAACTGCTGGTTATGTATTATTTATGATAATGGAGTCCATCACTGCCAGGTGCTGCAGGGGAGGGTGGCCGAGTCCTCCACTTCGGACATCTTCTTCTGCAACCTTGCGGTCATGGACATTCTGTTTTGCCTGTTCACTCCAGTGACAGTCGTTCACTGTTTCCACCCAAACAACCCATATACCCTCAGAGCTGGGATTTTTTTCTTTGCGCTTAACGAGATCGAAGCTCCATTGTTCCTCTGCTGCGTTTGCCTTGACCGCTACATAGCCGTGCTTCACCCGATCCGTTTCTTGCGCTACAAAGATCTTGCATACTTGCATACAGGCTGCTCAGCTGCTGTTTGGGTCATTACTGTGGTCATCTCCTTCTACACGACCTTCCTGCAAGGTAAACAGGGTTTTTACCTCACAACCAGCATCTTCTGCAGTGCCTTCATATTGATGATCTTCTGTAACCTCTCCATACTGTGGGCTCTTAAGCGGGCTGGACCGGCTGCCCAAGAAATGCACCCCGTCAAGAAAAAAGCCTTCAACACCGTTCTGACCATTTCAGTTATCCTGATTTTTAACTATAGTCTATTCATAGTGCTTATACCGATTGAACATGTGCTCCCTTGTATACATATTTGAATGCTACATCATTCCCATCGGCCAGTCCTTTGTCACCATGCGAATCTCTATCCAACCGCTGCTCTTTCTGTATAGAGTGGGAAAAATGCCTTGCTTGCCAAATTCAAACTAGTGCAGGTCAGACAAAAACCCTATGTATGACATTTAAGTTAGTAGTAGTAGTAGTAGTAGTAGTAGTAGAAGCAGTAGTAGCTGTAGTAGTTTGGTTTGCTTAGTCCAAATTCCATCTCTGGAATTTTAATTCATTTCAAGTGCAATTATTTTGCTTTGATCTTTTGTTTCCACTTCACTTGAAATAAACTTAAAATTGTCTGAATTTAATTAGTGAATATTTTTTCTTTCTCTCTCGAATTCAATTAAAAACATGTACATTAATACCGTGCCTTTACAATGTTTTGACAAAATCTGAATTCTACAAATGTGTGTCACAGAGCAGTATTGGTCTGTGTTCACCTTGCTGCAATAAAGTTATTTAGTTAGCTCTCTGTTGTTCCAGTCTTCAGATGTGGCAAAAAAGGATTGTTATGATTATACTGCTTTAATCTTTTTCTTAAACTGATGTATATCATAGTACATATTCACAACATTACAAGAGGTTAAAATACTATTACAAAAAATACATTTAGCCATGGGTTGAATGATGAACAACATTGTCATATTTTGTAGCTTTCAATTGTGGAAATGGAGTTATTACAAAGATAGGGGATTAAATAAAAACTAAATGGAATGGTTAATCGGATTCCCCCCAAATATTGCAAATAACAAAAAGGCAGTAACAGTATAATTTTGTCTTTTTTGTGAATCTCATAGGCTACCCATAGGCTAGTATTTAATAGCTACAGCGCCTCTACTGATTTGTACTTGACATGTCACAGGATATTAACTGAGTTGTAGGGCTACTTTATCTTCAAGTGCACTGTGCCTTTTTATATTAGTCATGGTGCGTATTACTCCTTTAGGTTATGTTCAGTCAAGCTCACATATCGTTCTAGTGGTAATCAAGCAATAAACTTTACATCAGTCTGTAAATTAATTTGAATAACACTAATTAATTAACACTGCGTTACTTAACAAGTTAATGCTATTTCTACTGCACACACAAAATAATGTCACACTGCACAATTAAATCAATTAAATGCTGGGCCCACTGAAAGCAAACCAGTATAATATACTAGCCAAGGGTAAGAGGTGTTACAAAATCTACTACACTGTACGATTCCCATAACTAAAATCCATCAATCTAAGAACGTCTTTATAAGATTCAAAATAATGAGATTTCATATAGAGCAGTGGTTCCCAACCCTGAAATCGGTGGACTGTCTGTTTCCTGTTGGTTTTCATTCCAGCCCTAGTCGTTGTCACCTGTTTACCCGACCCAATCCCCACCCGTTTAGGAGCTGAAGACTATGAACAAGGCTGAACTAAGACCATCATGGCTGGAATTAAGGGTTTGATTGAGAGCTCAGATGGAGTGAAAACCAGCAAGCTCAGCTGTCCTGCAAGAATAGAGTTGGACACCACTGACACAGGCTGGTTTGGGAACGTAAAGCTCAAGGGCTTTCAGCTGCCTTCTCGCAGATAAAATACTGGGCTTTGCTGCAAAGGTCATCGTTCAGTTTGTCTCCTCTTATCTCCCCACAGTCTTCATTCCCATCATAGTTGTTAGGTTGACCAGGACCCCAAAAGCTGAATAAGAAGAGAAAACAGTTATGTTTTGTATCTGACCCATGTACAACTGTCTCATTGGGTCAAAGCTCTTAATGGTTCAGCACCAACTTCTACATTTCCTCACTCAGTCTCCGCAGACAAGATGCCAATGTATTAAACACACAGAGAACCAAACCTGCTGCCTTGAGATCAGGCATTCTTACCCTTAACCCCTAGATTATGGAATAAACTCCATACACATATTAAAGACAACATACTGTTGTGTTGTTATTTTCTTAAATCTAAATCGATGACATTATATATATATATATATATATATTTTTTTTTTTTTTTTTTTTTTTTTTATTGCTGGATATTTTGTTTGTATGTATTTGAATAGAAAGGTGTCACTATCTCTATTGTGTTGATTGTAGAGTTATTTGTGATGTCCTGACTAGAAAGGCTCTATAAAATAAAGATGCTGATTTTCATGATTGGTGTGGTTATTAACACAAGGTGTGCGTTAGTGAATTAACCCTTTAGTCCTTTCCATAGAAACCTACAAGGGAATACAGAGTACTTATACCTGCTCTCCACTGGACTCTCATCCAGCCACTTCCAGGTTTGCTCCTGGTCATGGTCATTCAACCCCAGCCAGCGCTCAACAGGGCTTTGGAGAAACTTCTGCAAATATAAGGGACAAGAAACCTCATTGTGAATCTGAATCAGTGTAGTGTGGCCCGCAGAAGACTCCACACTTTGAATGATGCCTCCACGGGTCTACAGCTGCTTTTAATTTAATCATCCTGTGGATCCTAAGGTGTGGACAGTGCCAGGAGAGCATCTCTCCCATACATTCTTTCCTGGAAATGACCCCCTTGTACCACTGATATCTTTTCAGATTTTTGTCAAACACTGATTAATTTAGTTTGGTCTAGTAAACTTTGCCGATTTATCAGCGAGTCTGCAATGGGTTTACCGCTCCACTGTGTGGGCTCAGTTCAATCACATGGGATTATTATAGTTTCCTCTAGGCTGAGTTAGTGTTGAACTTGGAAATTACAGCCTTCATAAATAAGTATACTTTACAGAACAGTCATAATGAAAGTCAATGAATAGATCCATTAGATTTGTCTGACAAGAAGGGTTGTGTGTATACCTTTCAAACTACTAAATATTGGCCAGGCTTGGGGTCACATCCACTTGCAATGCTCTTCAAATACCATTATTAGTGTTCATCCCTATTCATTAAGGTGAGATTGTCTTATAACTCCTCTCCCATTCATCCTCCTCTGCACTCAACACAGTGTTACCTGTTCATGATCTTCTCATACACTTCATGAGTGTCATAAATGTCATTACAACAACCATGTAAAACTCCAATGTTTTCAAACATAATGATTCTGAAAGCAGGTACTGTGCAAATTACCTCAGACTTAAGACTCCCCTCAGAGCAGCCTGTGCCGTACTCAGGGCAGTATGGCAAGCCTATCTGGACAAACTTAATAATGACTTGTATGTGTCTATGTCACCAGCACTGTGGAAATTCAACTTTTCCAACTGACACGTGTCACTCAAAGCACAAAATCAGTCATGGCCGAAACTGGCAATGTAAGAGCAGCAGCTGAGTTCTTACCATCTCCTCTTGAGTCTTGACAATGGGAAGCTGCGAGCGTTGTTGTCCACAGTAGTTTTTAGCTTCATTCCAGTCCTTTTGCTCTTTGGAGAAGTAATAGCATTTCCCATTGAACAATCGCCATTCAGGTGGGCAGGCTTTCATAGCACAGTACAATGGGAAAAAAGGAGAAACATATTAAACTCATCCATTTACATAACAAACACAATCACACATCATAATACGGTTACATCTACGGTCATTTATAAACATGATAATATGAATTCCTCAAGTAATGTCCATACCATAACCAACCACGCACAAGCATTCTTAAAACACAGCCTGGACCTAATCACTGACAATGTTGGAAAAAGGGTTGGATTTAATAAGAATAGTCAATATAACATCACCAACAATAACAATGATAATAACAACAACAACATCAAGGGAAGACATTTAAATATCAGATGACTCACCGTTTCGGAGTTTGGCCTCTAAACCCTCCAGTCTTAATAGCAGCTGGGAATCTGAAAACCAAACACAGAGCTTCTTGAAAATGTTCAGAGGCAAGAACAAAGAATGGTCAATTTTCCCAACGGTGCTCAGCTCACAAGCTGGGGAGCCCTGGCCCTGGGGGTCCCCAGCCAGTGCACCTGGAAACAAAGCTGAATTGACTCAGTTCAGTGGATACAGGGTTCACTTCAGTGAGTGACAGTCGAGTCAAAACTAAGAGACAGGAGCCCCTCCAGGAAAAGGGATTCCTACTGCAGCGTTACTCCTAAAGGAAACAGGCGCAAGGCCAAAGATGGCATTCTCGTCCCTATTATTAGACCCAGCTGCCATTTGCAAATTACAATTACAGTAAGTGCCGTTGGATTCTGTGCTCGACAGAGGATTCTGTCTTCTGTCCTAACGAATCTGGAATCTAATGCGGATATGGAAAGATATAAGCTACAGGAAGTGCATTCACCTGTACGTACAGAAAGAACTGGACTGCAGCATCAGAACAATGACAAACACCAGGCCCACTTCACTCAGTTGCTGGGCCAAAGGCTTGATGAGCTGAGAATCTCATTAGGCTGTTTCTGAAAGGATCCCAGGGAGACAGGGATCTGCTTCACCAACTGGTGAGTTTGTACCCCCCCAGCCCAACTCCTGTTTCCAGTCCTAAAAGCCCTCACACTTCACTTCCATTTGTGTCCTTCTGGGGTCCTCGTATCACTGATGTTCTTGGAGAATGTTTATCAGTGGATGTCACTGCATGGGACTGAATATATCTCCTCCTCATGTTCCTCCTCAAATTCCCCAGTATAAAGGGAGTCAATGATTTTGCGAGTATGATGTTCCTTTGCTCTCCTTTGTTCTCTTTACGGAGCAGAAATATATACTGTAGAGTGATCGGCCACAACTGAAACAAACATGTTGACAACGGAAGCCTTGGACCACCTGCAAGACCATCTTAGACCACCAGACTACACACTATCAAATCATGAAACTTGCCTTGTGTTTTCAGTTGGTTTTGTTGGCTCCTGACCTCAGATAATGCATTAGAATCTGAAAAGATATATAGTGACTGTGTTGACCTTGTACTGGTGTGTAAGTGCAACCACAACAACAGTGACAATGACAATAAAAACATTGAAAGAAGAATTATTGCATTATGTTGCATGTCTTTAGACATGGATTGAGAGATAACAAATTAGGCATTAGACAGCTCACCTTCCTGAATCCTGGACTCCATGCTCCCTAATCTTAAAATGATCTTAGAATCTGAAAAGCAGAAATACACATTAGCATCCCGAATGTGTTTAATGTACAGCAGTGACAATAATCCTCTTGGGTCTTTGGCTCTCATTTTAAAACTAATGAGGGAAAACAGTTAAGCACGTTTACCCTGGTATGTGTACCATATTGGTTCAGTTTTACCCTACCTTTACTGTGGTTTTATCATCCTTTTACTGTGGTTTCCTATGGATTCAATATCTCTTCACTGTGCTTTACTGCACTGGACAGTGGGAATACCATCATATACCATGGGAAATATTTTGAAGGCTTACTATGGTAGACCAGGGTTGATTCATGGCAGAGTGCAGTTTTAATTTCTTTGTCCTCTATATATATGCATGTCCCACTGAATGTGAAACCAGATTCCAATCAACAATCTGCCAAATCAATTCCAAATCAAGAAACACAAAGATCTTGAAAAGAGTCTGTTGACCGTATTTTAATTGCCCACTGTAATGGCTTTAAATAGGAACACCAACCTTGACTGATGAGCTGGGACTCCATGTTCTTCATCTGAGAGGAGAGCTGAGATCCTAGCAAAGTGATACAACAACAGTGTGAACACCCGTGGCAGCCCTTGGCTTTGCTCTGCGTACCAGGCAAAAGCAGTTGCCTGCTGTTTAGCAGTCGATTCTACACAGGTGTGGGAGGAGGTGGGCGGTAGGGCTGTTTGAGAAGGAGCTCTAAGCATCTGTCTTCTGTGTCTGGACAAGCTTTGCTGACCCACCTGTTATGTGTGAGAGTTTCTTACCTGCTGTAAGTTAGTCCTCAGTCATGTTGTATGCTGACCTTTCACTAAATTTATAAGTGTGGATTTGAAAACCTTTTACAATCTAGACTTTAAAAAAGCTCATCTGCCTACTGTGTCTCCTGCTCTAAACCAGGGCACTGTCATGCTGTTTGATGGTGCCCTGGGTGAGAGCAGGAGACACAGTAAAGGTAGAGAAGGCAGAGACAGAGGAGACACAGAGGCAGATCATCCAATTAGGCAACTGAGGCATGTCTTCACTAAGATTTCCAAAACATTAAAATAAAATTATAATAATATTATAATGCATATTATTTTAATTCCTTGAAAGAAAATACAAAAAATTATATGCAACGGACCATATTCTCTGTGTAACTTCCCAATAAGCACTGTAGTGACAATATTGAAAACAGGCTCATAAAAATCGCAGCACAACACCAGAGAGCAGAACAACACTTGATTTTATGTGAGGCCAGAAACCTTACATGAGGCAACTGGCCTCACTGAGGTATCGTCCCAAATGGCACACTTGCTCCCTCCACCCTTAGACAAGTGTACACTTCACATGACGTTGTCCTGACCTAGGATGTAGGCTGCAGGGCGAAGCTAAAAGCGTTAAATGGGACACAATTCAGTACCATCATTCAGCTACACAATCTTTTCTTGTCAGATTGTAATTTAGCATTTGCACTGTTCATCTTCCACGTTCCTTTTTAATAATATATTTAATATATGATTTATTAATAATAATTTGGAAATAATTTGATCGCTTATATAATCTCCTAGTTTTATACTGCTTCAGTAATTAATTCATAGGTGCCAAAACTTTTTTTCGCTGTACTTTCTAATAACATATTTAAATCATGACTATAGATAATTTTTTGTATTATGTATGCAACTCCATAGAGCATACATATTAC
This sequence comes from Amia ocellicauda, assembly GCF_036373705.1. Classification (NCBI taxonomy): domain Eukaryota; kingdom Metazoa; phylum Chordata; class Actinopteri; order Amiiformes; family Amiidae; genus Amia; species Amia ocellicauda. The sequence goes on from NC_089856.1 coordinate 47,223,516, forward strand.
AAATAATGTCCTTAATAAATAACAATATCTACAACTGCCTAGATAGATATATTTACATTACATTTATATGCACTCCCCGCTGCCATATTTTCCACATTTTCCTAATCGACTTCCTGCTTAAAAGTTCTCAGCCCCCTTTCCAGTTCCGTCTCTTAGGTTTCTATGCAATGCTGGGCATTGAACTCAAACTCTGGGAATACATTGGAATAGTGGAAGGAAACTGCTATAATAGTAGGCCTATATGTTAAACAAATGCTACTTTTACTAAATCAATACGGTCCTTAATAGCATATCGAATCATTTAAGTATCATTAATCATTGAGAGTTTGAAGGAACACTTTGAGGACCTCCTCAACCCGGTGGACACGCCCTCCTCGCAGGAGGCAGTGCTGGATAGCTCTGGCGAGATCAGATCTATCGCTGTAGCTGAGGTTGCTGCAGTGGTCAAGGGCCTCCGTAGCGGTAAAGCTGCAGGGGCAGACGAGATTTGTCCGGAGATGTTGAAAGCGCTGGACAGGCGTGGCTAACGTGCCTCTTCAATGTTGCGTGGAAGGTGGGTACAGTTCCTCTGTATTGGCAAACTGGGGTGGTGGTCCCCATCTTCAAGAAAGGGGACCAGAGGGTGTGTTACCAGCCTCCCTGGTAAAGCCTATGCCAGAGTGCTGGAGAGGAGACTTCGTCCGTTAGTTGAACCTCGGGTTCAGGAGGAACAAAGTGGATTCCGTCCGTTCCGTGGAACAACGGACCTGCTCTTTGTCCTTTCACAGATATTTGAGGGGGCATAGGAGTATGCTAATCCAGTCTACATGTGCTTTGTGGAGAAGGCATACGACCGTGTTCCCCGGGATGTCTTGTGGGAGTATGGGGTGCCGGGGCCGTTTATGTGTGCCATCCAGTCCTTGTATTCCCAAAGCGAGAGCTGCATCCGTATTCTAGGTGTTAAGTCGAAAAAGTTCAAGGTGGGTGTTGGACTCCATCAAGGGTTTGTCTTGTCCCCACTCCTGTTTGTGATTTTCATGGACAGAATATCAAGGCGCAGCCAAGCTAGGAAGAGTATCCAGTTTGGGGGCTTGGAGGTGGCATCGCTGCTGTTTGCAGATGATGTTCTGCTTTTTGCCCCATCCAACTGTGATCTCCAACACGCACTTCATTGCTGAGTGTGAAGCGGTTGGGATGAGAATCAGCACCTCCAAGTCTGAGGCCATGGTTCTCTCTCAGAAAAGAGTGGATTGCCCGCTCCAGGTTAGGGGGGAGTTTAAGTACCTCTGGGTTTTGTTCACAAGTGATGGAAAGGGGGAGCATGAGATTGGCAGGCAGATCACTGCAGCGGCTGCAGTATTGTAGGCACTGTATCGGTATGTGGGGTGAAGCGGGAGCTGAGTCCTCGGACAAGGCTCACGGTTTACACGTCAATCTACCTCCCCATCCTCACCTATGGTCATGAACGTTAGGTAATGACCGAAAGGATGAGATCGCAGGTACAAGCGACAGAAAATTAGGTTTCTCTGCAGGGTTGCTGAACTCACCCTTCGGGATAGGGTGAGGAGCTCAGTAATCTGGGAGAGCCTCGGAGTTGAGTCACTACTTCTCTGGACCGAGAGGAGCCAGTTGAGGTGGTTTGGGCATCTGGTAAGGATGCCCCCTGGGAGGCTCCCTGTGCAGCTTTACCGAGCATGCCCCACTGGGTGGAGACTCCGAGGCCGACCCAGGACACACTGGAGGGATTATATCTCCCGGTTGGCCTGGGAACGCCTGGGAATCCCCGAGGAGGAACTGGAATCTGTCACTAGGGAAAGGGAGGTCTGGTCCGGCCTGCTTAGTATGCTGCCACGCAACCCTCACCAGGAAAAGCGGTGTAGAAAATGGATGGATGGATGGATGGAAGAAACAAAGGCAGTGTCAGCTGTCCTGGTATGGGGGACATAAACTCCAGTAGCACGTGACTAACAAATTATACTGCTGGTCATGTTTGCTTCAACAACAAAATCAGTTTGGACGAGTAATGGTGACAGCGACTGGGAAAGTCTGTCACAGCTCACCACAGGAGCACAGAACTGAGGAATGAGGTTTCCCTGAATAAGAATGACGAATCAACCTTCACTACAAGTAAGGTAGGCATACGTTATTTTCTTTAACCTGTAACGCTCAAATGAATAATAATCTTTATGATTTAAAGTATCTTTAATCTCTAAGAATTGTTTCTCACCGAAAAGCTTGCCTTATTAACATCACTCTCAACATCTATTTGCTGAGAACGTGCGTCATTGTTGGGGGCCGTGGTTGGGGGGGTGTCTGCTTTCAGGTCATTGGGCAGATTACATCCATTCAACTCTGCCAGGGAGCAGGTTTAAGATGCTGGACATGGACAACTTTAAGTTCGCTTTGTAGAATGGAAAATCACGAGTTTATGGCAAGTTATCCTGAAATTTAGCTGGCTAACCTGTTCAAACTCGGTGTTGTCTTCTAATGCGTTAATTATACACTAGCTTCTGTCACAGAATGAGTCTGTTCACAGTGACATGTGCCTGAATGCTTGTCTGGTTGTCATGCCATATTATAATGTTGTGAATATATACTACCTTGAATGTACAATGCATCTTAAAATAATCATCATCCTCATCCTCATCATCATCATCATAACAACAGGGCAAGCTGTAATGTCAGTACGCTGTTTCACATCAAACTTTAACATGAACACTAACCATGTGCATTTAGCTGGGACTCCAGATCTTCTACTCGGGAACCTAAAACAGAAGTAAAGCAAATGGCTTAAAAATAATGCAACTCTGCTGTGCATTCATTGTGAGTTCATTAAGTGCGCGGTGCAGTGGGGTGCAATCATGTTAAAGGAGAGTACCAACCTTGTGCTTTGAGCTGGGTTTCCAAGTCTCCCACCTGAGGGGACATCCCGGAAACTGAAAAGTAATAAGACCGCCATAATACCACAAAATGATTTATTCATTTACTGTGTGATATGCCTCGATGCAAATGCTTGGAATGAAAAATAATAGATTGAGAAGGACCAGAGTAACTGGGCACAATGTTTTTAATAGGAGTGTGGAATTGACTTTAGTTCATTTAAATTAACATTTCTTAAAGAAACATGTCCCTGTTTTCTTTCAGTCATGAAGACAAATAGGGGGAGCTAATTTAGCTGATGATAAAATTATTCAGGAATATGTCTGACCTTGTGTTTTGAGCTGGGCGATGTCTGATTCCAGCCTCTGTATTCCGGAAGAGACGTGAGCATCTGAACACAAACAGCAAACAACATGAGTTCATTCACAATGACTTAAATCACGACAATATGGAGACTGGCCAGTATCTAAAGTACATATTATGTTCAGGTGTATACATTTGAAGGACATAAAATCACATTTGTATTATTGCTTCTCAAGTTCTCAGACGCTTCAACAGTGTTCAGATGCAAGTCCATACCGTTCTCTTTCCAGGTCGAGATAGATCTTCTCAGCTCCCGAATTTCTTCTGCCAAAGCTGAATCTAGGAAACAGAAAGTAAATCACACCAAAGCCCCCAGTGCAACGTGTAACTGGTGGGCACACTTTCTGCTTCCTGTCTCTGGTAATCAGACAACAAAACTGTGTCCTATACATGGCCCTTTTAAAGGTAGTTAGTATATGGTCATATAAAATGGTTCATGAAAACTTCCCCATAGAGAGATGATATGTGTGACACATATAAATAGAGTAATGGGCAGCAGGCCATTCAAAATCAAACTGCCCAGTAGGACAATGAAGAATTCCACTTCCCCAAAGCATTTTGGGAAAAGGGGATACCTTGGAGAAAACTAACCAGGAAAATGGAGGAAAGGGAGTTGCTGATTTCTCATTTGGATTGCTTTTGTATTAGGCTAATAATATATAGAAAAATACATCCTGTCCATATACATGAATTATGCTTCACTTCCATACATTTGATACTTACATTTGTTAACTACAACTGATAGCAGCACTGTCCCAATGAGACACACAGTCAGTAGCAAGATGGTGAGAGCCACAGAGGACTTGGTCTTACAGATGACAGGAACTCGGGAGGGATGGTTAAAAGCTGAAAAGCAGAGAGAGGTTCCTGATTATAACCCCACATTTTTATATTCCCTTTTAACCCCTACCTCTCAACCAAAATGAGTTGAGACCCTGGAAATTTTAATTGCAATAGTCCACTCAGTGGGTGAGTTCTGTAATGATGTAATTGCTATTCACCAGTCTTGACTTAATGTATCTGTCCTGAGAGAGAGACTTAAATCCGCGGTCATAAAACATTAACTTCATGTTACATTTATTATCCATTTTTTTAAAACCAACATCCAATGGTACAAAATAAAACATTACATTTTTCATTACATTACCTCAGTACAACAGATGTTAACATAGCAAATTGACACAAGGAATATCACCCCTAATCAGAAATTGGAAAATGATTATTTTCTATCATCCCAGTCTCAAACTAGACATTTATTGTCACTTTGGTCACCTCTATGACCCAGGAACTAATATTAAATTCACAGATCACAAATCACAGGCTGCTGTGTTGCTGGTAAACCAAATGTCTCTCAGTGTTACAGAGAAAAGCAGGGAAAAATGTACCTTGGCTACTGTTTGTGTAACTCCCTTGTCTTCTTCCTCCTGGAAAAATGTCAATCCTGTCTTCTGTAATTTCAGTCGATGCCTCCATTTCTTCAAAAATTCCTGCATTATCATATTCAGTCTTACTTTCTTTGCATATGTATACCTACATAGAAATTAGTATGAAAATGGAAATCCTTTACCTGAAGTTAGCTTTCCCTCAGAGTCCTGTAGCTGGTTAGGAGACACCCCTTGCTGGAACGACGTATATTTTGAAGTGGTCATCTTATATAAGGCAAGGAAAGTGAATCCAAACACTCTCAATCTCTGGCTGCCTTACTCTAGGAATGCACATATCCTGTACTTTGGGGTATTTTGAGAGAGAGGGGAAGGCAGGATGATAGTTTTCAGTTCCTCATGAACTTCAGCGTTACTGAAGTTGAACAGTTTTTAGTTGCCTCCAGGCACATGCTTCTTCAGAGGCTTGGAGGGCAACACATATGTGCTGACATGTACATGTTCAATAGTAATAATTATTATTATTATAATAATACATTACTTAAGAGAAACCTTAACTTCAGGGAAACACAACATTTACACACTTTCAAGAAACATAATGATCAGAAATCTATAAAATAATTATTCCTTTACATTGTAGAGCACTGTCTGTCTGTCACTGTCAGGGTCAGAGCATCAAAACATTGAATGTAAAAGAAAATAAGAACCTGAGTCGAGTCATTGACCTACCCATGAACTGCAAAGCACAAACCTGTACCTTTGAAAGTGGCATCTTGCAAATAAAATAAAACAGTAATCGGTGGTTGTTGGTCAGTCATTCCTGTTTGGCTTTCCTCCTGGTACAGACCCCTCTATGAAGGATAGTTTGTGCTCCATACCCCTCGGCACAGACCCCAGCAGGTCTGACTGTGTCGTGTTAAGATGGAATTTAACTAATGCTCCCAAAACACCATCAGATTGCTTTACTTCATTCAATACGTTCTTAGAAAACAAGGCTGCATTTCAGTTTTGTCCTATTTTCCGGATATCTTTTTGACATGATGACCAAACCCTGGCTACAAAAGCAGAAGTGTATGATTGCACATGTTTTGATACATTTAGCTTTGTGTGCATGTTCTTTATATGGAGTTGTTTTTCACGCAACAGTGTCAGGCGAAGGTCTTCATTCACAGTTAGGGAAGGGCATAGAGGCAAGGCCTTCGTAATAAAGAAATGTTGATTCCTGACTCCAGACTCTGACACCGTTTTGGAAAGAAAAATGCTCCTGCAAGACATGAATCAATATCTAAAAACCACTCCTTGCTTTCCCACCTTCCAAATAATCCAGTCACACAATTCCTCTCAGCAAGGCTGTAGTCTAGATAGAGTCTTTCAACCAGGTACCGAAGTTACCATGCTATATTCAAGAGTTAAAGTCTGTGATTTACGTGTACAGGAGGAGGGATGATTGGTGGATGTGTGTGTCTGCTTTTGTTAAATTTTCCATCTTCTTTTTCTTCAGAAAATCCCAAATTTTTAAACAGGCATTAGGGATTAGGTTACAGCAAGTCTACACACTGTGCTGCACACAGTGAAAGAATCTGGACTGAAGTTGAACAAAGACAAATCATCACAAGTCATTGAAAGAAAGATCTACAGTTGTTTGGTCACATCATCAATGGAGATGGAATCAGACCAGATCCAGACAAAGTGAAGGCAACCACAGACTTGCCTTGTCTGACAAATGTCACAGAGATTCCACAGGTGTTAGGCATGATTAATAACTTTATCCTACTTTGCATATTTTACATATCATTGTCCCATGGTGTTTGTGTTTGTGTAACCGAGTTGTCAAGCTGAGGATCTGGGGGGTGGGAGGACATATCACAGAGTTGTTCGGGGGAGGGGTGAAGTCTCCACGACAGGGGTGTGTGGGGGAATCCAGAGCCGTGTCTGAAACAGCCCCCTATCCACTAAATAGTGCATCATTTCGGGTGTGGGCCATTTTGTAGTGGTGTCCAAATTCATTCGCTACATCTCGTTCCCTACATTTGTTCATGCATTCTTACCCACAATGCAATCTGATTTCGAGCGTACGTACGATGTACACGCGCCAACCCCTATTTCCCAGAATCCAACGTGGGGACGGCGGATGCAAGCACCGGAAACAAACAGTTCTATTGTCTTTTTATGAAAAATAAAATATACATAAACATGACAAGTTGAATTATTTTCTCTATAATTTTTGTAATAATCATAACAAATGAACAAAGATTAATTGTATTATAATTCATTTTTTGTTAATGCAAAAATAAAACAAAGCCAGGGGTATGCACAGTAAATTGCATATTATAAAAGTGTATACATACAGTGAGGGAAAAAAGTATTTGACCCCCTGCTGATTTTGTACATTTGCCCACTGACAAAGAAATGATCAGTCTATCATTTTAATGGTAGGTGTATTTTAACAGTGAGAGGCAGAATAACAACAAACAAATCCAGAAAAACGCATTTCAAAAAAGTTATAAATTGATTTGCATGTTAATGAGGGAAATAAGTATTTGATCCCCTATCAATCAGCAAGATTTCTGGCTCCCAGGTGTCTTTTATACAGGTAACGAGCTGAGATTAGGAGCACTCTCTTAAAGGGAGAGCTCCTAATCTCAGCTCGTTACCTGTATAAAAGACACCTGTCCACAGAAGCAATCAATCAATCAGATTCCAAACTCTCCACCATGGCCAAGACCAAAGAGCTGTCCAAGGATGTCAGGGACAAGATTGTAGACCTACACAAGGCTGGAATGGGCTACAAGACCATCGCCAAGCAGCTTGGTGAGAAGGTGACAACAGTTGGTGCGATTATTCGCAAATGGAAGAAACGCAAAATAACTGTCAGTCTCCCTCAGTCTGGGGCTCCATGCAAGATCTCACCTCGTGGAGTTTCAATGATCATGAGAACGGTGAGGAATCAGCCCAGAACTACACGGGAGGATCTTGTTAATGATCTCAAGGCAGCTGGGACTTGTGTGCAATTTGGGGAATTAGTTCATTAAACAGGGTTCAATCAGTCCAGCCTATGTTTCAAGTGTGAGAAGTTAAGTGATAATGAAAAATCCAATAAAGCAAACTGAATAAAAGAAAGACAAAACAAATCACACATGCAAATCAGTGAAAATAATGTAATTTCAACAATCCTTAGAAAATTTGTGCAAATCCTAGTAAAAGGTAATTTGAACAAACATTAAATTAGTATTACTTAATTGCCACACCTATGACAGTTCCACCAGTGCATAGTGTGTGGCTCCCCAGGGGTCTTCACAGTAACCATGCATGTGACCTGTAAGTGTTTGGTGTGCAGGTCTAGCAGGTCTCCTCTTCTCAAGTCTTCTCTTTCTCCTGATCTAGATTACAGCTTCTCTTCCATGCTGAACGTTTCCAAAGCTTGCACTGCAGAGGTAGTGATCGGCAGTGATAGTGACAATCATTGTGACCGAAATCAAGACCAGATTCCTTGTCTTGGACAAGGAGCCCTTAAAGACATTAATCAAATGTTATGCAAAAACAATAAAAGTGTACATTGATGAGTACTAGATCCATTGATTTATATTAATTATAATAAGGATATGAAAGTGTTTTTCTTTTCATTGTTGACAAGGAGACAGTGAGGCCAAGTCAGAGCTGCCATATGGAGTGAACGGGTTTCATCTAAGAATGAAGGAGAGAGAGAGAGAGAAAGAGAGATCGAGAGAGGGAAGAAGGTACATGCACATTACATTATACAAGGGAAAAAGCAAGAAGTCTTTATTATTCTCCTCTTTTTACAGCTCAGTTTACAGTTTTATACTTCATTCCTACATTTGCAAAAGACCAGCTTTGGTTGAAAAAATCCATCACCTTAAATGTAAGAATGAGTTGAGCGATAGTATGATAAGTTTCACAGACTGGAAAGTATACGAATGGAACATAATTAATTGTAAATCAAATTTTTGGTTTTGGAAATGACTGTGGAGGAAGTTTGCATATTTAAATGGTTTTCATTGTTTATGGAAACAATTACATGTCTGCAGCACCTGCACTGACCCACAGAATCTATCAATATATATCTGGAGCTTGCCATGTACAATAAATCACTTAATAAACAAACAAGCATCTGTGAGAAATGCTTATTGAAAACGGAACTTAAATCATGGTTCCATATTAATTAAACATAAGTAGAGATAGAGATGCAAATATTTTATTATATCGGTTTTGTCACACAATCCATCTTCTCAAATGGCAAGACAGTGATAAAAATCCTGCTTGCAGTTTTTATCCTCCTATAGCATCAGAAACATTTTCTGCAGTTTTCTAAAAAAATATACAAGCACATTTTGAACCAGTTCCATTACACACACGCATGAATGATAGTTCTCTCCAGCTCTCTCTCAGCACAAGCCCTGAAGAGCTTCAACCCATCCCTTCTTCCTCCAGCCTGATGGTCACTCATGGATCCTTTCCTCATCAACTCAACATCCGTCCTCAACACCACCAACAAAACGGCAAAGTGCAGAGATATCTGCAAGGACAGAATTGCTGGTTACATATTCTGCCTTACAGTGGAGTCTATCACTGTCATTGTGGGTTTTCCAGCCAACCTGAGGACCCTGCAGGTGCTGCGAGGGAGGGTGGCCGATTCCTCCACTTCGGATGTCTTCATTGGCAATGTTGTGGTCCTGGACACTCTGTTTTGCCTGATTATTCCTGTGACTGTCATTAACGTTTTCCACATCCAGAACCCATACATCTCAAAGGCAGTGGATTTAGTCTTCATGCTCAACGAGAACGGAGCTCTGTTGTTCCTCTGCTGTGTTTGCCTTGACCTCTACATAGCCGTGCTTCACCCCATCCGTTTCTTGCGCTACAAAGTCCTTGCCTACAGAGCTGGCTGCTCGGCTGCCATTTGGGTCATTACTGTGGTCATTTCCATCTACTTGACCTTCCTGGCAGGTAAACAGGGTTTTTACCTCACAACCAGCATCTTCTGCAGCGCCTTTGCATTGATGCTCTTCTGTAACCTCTCCATACTGTGGGCTCTTCAACAGGCTGGACCGGGTGCCCAAGAAATGCACCCCATCAAGAAAAAAGCCTTCAACACAGTTCTGACCATTTTAGTTATCCTGATATTGAACTATAGTCTACTTGTAGTGCTATTCCTTATTGACGATGTGATCCCTGGATACATATTACAGTACTACATCACTCCCATCGGCCACTCCTTCGTTACCATTAGAGTCTGCATTCAACCCCTGCTCTTTCTGTATAGCGCGGGACAAATGCATTGCTTACCAAATTCAAACTAGGAAATGTGGGTAAAAGAAACAAAGTGTATGACATTTAAGTTACTAGTAGTAGTAATAGTATTTTGGTTTGCTAGTCCAAAGTCCATCTCTAGAATTGTAATTCATAAAAATTTGATTTTCTTTCCATTTAACTTTTAATTCATATTTAACTTTTATTGGTGAATATTTTTCTTTCGCTCTGGAATGCAGTTAAATACATTTATACATTTATAACACGCCTTTACTACATTTTGACAAAATCTTCTGAAGTCTACAAATTTGTGCCACAAAGCCGTATTGGTCTGTGTTCACCTTGTTGCAATGTTATTTAGTTAGCTCTCTGATATAGTTCTGAGCTTCAGTTCCAGTCTTCAAATGTGGCAAAATAAATACATACCTACATACATACATACATACATACATAGTTATGATTATACACCTTAAACACCTTTAAACTGATTTATAAGAGTCCATCACAACATTGCAAGAGGTTAAAATACCATTACAAATAATACATTCAGCCATGGTTTGAATAAATAACAACATTGTCATATTGAGTAGCTTTCAATTGTGGGAATGGAGTTTGTACAAAAAAAAAAGCCAGATTAAATTATTCCTGGTATGGTTAATTGAATTCCCCCGAGTATTACAAATAACAGTAACAGTGTAATGTTGTCTTCCATGTGAACCCCATAGGCTCCCCATAGGCTAGTATTTACAGTTTCTCAATTGCGTACAAGCATTATTCTAAAAGGGTGACATGAGCATTTACAGCATAAAAGCAATTATCAAATCCTTAAATCTAAATAAACCTCTAAACCAAACCTCTAAATGTGACTTGTGAAACTATTCTATTGGCTCCAATGTACAAAGCAAATTACATCACAGTATGCACAGTAATGTAAATCAAAATGGTTGATCATTTGGTCTTGCTGGAAATACAGAGAATGTTTTTGCTGTTCTAGAATTCAGAGAAGAGCACGTTGGAAGCGGCTGTAGTTCTCAGAAGAACAAGAAACTGTAATAGAGGACATGGTTCAGGAGAACAATGTCATTTGCCTTTGGAAATCAAGCAAAAGATTATTGAAGGTGATCAAAAATTTTCCAACATACTGTAACGGGTTGGGGAGCCCCGTCACAAGAAAAGGCTGTATGTAGGCGGGGTCTGGTCTTGAAACACAGTAGGGAGGCAGGCAGAGGGTACAAAACAGGCTTGCTGTTGTTTTATTGCTTCCCTAAATGGCAGGCACAGTGTTCAGTTTGTCTGCCGATATCTCCCCACAGTCTTGGTCCCCAATCATAGTTGTTAGGTTGACCAGGACCCCAAAAGCTGAATAAGAAGAGACAACAATTATGTTTTGCATCTGACTTGTGTACCACAGAGCCAGAGCCTCCCGTCTCATTGGGTCATAGCTTTTAATGGTTCGGCACCAACTTACATTTCCCACATACATTCCCTCACTCAGTCTCTGCAGACAAGATGCCAATGTATTAAACACACAGAGAACCAAACCTGCTGCCAGGCATTCTCACGCTTAACCCCTAGATTATGGAATAATCTCCATAAACATATTAAACACAATGACACGGTTGTGTTGTTATTTTCTTAAATCTAAATAATTTTGTTGTTGCATATTTTGTATGTATGTATTTGAATAGAAAGGTATTGCTGTCTCTATTGTGTTAATTGTAGAGTTATTTGTGATGTCCTGACTAGAAAGGCTCTATATAAAATAAAGATGCTAATTTTCATGATTGTTGTGGTTATTAACACAAGGTGTGCATTAGTGAATGAATCCTCATTAGTCCTTTCAATAGAAACCTACAAGGGAATACAGAGTACTTATACCTGCTCTCCACTGGACTCCCATTCAGCCACTTCCAGGTTTGCTCCTGAAGTGTGGACAGTGCCAGGAGAACATTGGGAGATGTCACCTTACTCTACTGATTCCTTTCTGCCATACAACCTATCCTGGAAATTGTCCCCCTTGTAAAACTAATATCTTTTCAGGGCTTTTCCTAACACTGAATCACTTAGTTTAGTCCATTAAACTAAGCTGATTTATCAACAAGTCTGCAATGGGTGCCACTCTCTGTGTTTACCGCTCCCCTGTGTGGGATCAGATCACTCAAATGGGGTTGTTAGTTTGCTCGAAGTGTTGAACTCGGAAATGACAGCCTTCATAAATAAGTATTGTAAAAAATCTGATGTGAAAGGATTCCACACAACCATGTGAATCAATAAGATGTTTATTGTATAGTGGTCATAAAATATAGATAAACAAGTGACAAAGATATAGAGGATCCCCAGACTAAGTGCAGGTTCTGAGCCACAAGCAATAATAGGTGCTTTTATTTATGGGTCAAGACCTCGAAAGCGAATAAGGAAATGTCAATGGGAATAATTAGGAAGAATCACTGAATATGCTTTAAATACTGATTAGTATGCAAAGCTAACAGATCATATTGGCTACTGAATAAAACAATATAGCTAATGGGTAGATCTGTCAAACTCTCTAGTACATTTCCACTGCAAAACGTCTGTAACCTTGTGGATGACTCAGAAACAGGAAGGTTCATTATCAATATAGCCATGTTTACCTCATCAGGGCAAGGGAAATCAATTGTTTTGAGAACTGAGTGTTTGTCTGACATGAAGGGTTTGTCTACCTCCAAACTACTAAATATGGAACTTGCAGCGATCTTCAAATTCCATTAAGATGGTGTTCATCCCTATTCATTAATGTAATCAATACAACTCAATACAGTTACCTGTTCGTGATCTTCTCAGACACTTTAGAAGTGTCAGAAATATCGTTACCTGAGTTTGTATGTATAATATATATATATACACACACACACAGTGAGGGAAAAAAGTATTTGATCCCCTGCTGATTTTGTACGTTTGCCCACTGACAAAGAAATGATCAGTCTATAATTTTAATGGTAGGTGTATTTTAACAGTGAGAGACAGAATAACAACAAAAAAATCCAGAAAAACGCATTTCAAAAAAGTTATGAATTGATTTGCATGTTAATGAGTGAAATAAGTATTTAACCCCTTCGACTTAGTACTTGGTGGCAAAACCCTTGTTGGCAATCACAGAGGTCAGACGTTTCTTGTAGTTGGCCACCAGGTTTGCACACATCTCAGGAGGGATTTTGTCCCACTCCTCTTTGCAGATCCTCTCCAAGTCATTAAGGTTTCGAGGCTGACGTTTGGCAACTCGAACCTTCAGCCCCCTCCACAGATTTTCTATGGGATTAAGGTCTGGAGACTGGCTAGGCCACTCCAGGACCTTAATGTGCTTCTTCTTGAGCCACTCCTTTGTTGCCTTGGCTGTGTGTTTTGGGTCATTGTCATGCTGGACTACCCATCCACGACCCATTTTCAATGTCCTGGCTGAGGGAAGGAGGTTCTCACCCAAGATTTGACGGTACATGGCCCCGTCCATCGTCCCTTTGATGCGGTGCAGTTGTCCTGTCCCCTTAGCAGAAAAACCCCCATGTTTCCACCTCCATGTTTGACGGTGGGGCTGGTGTTCTTGGGGTCATAGGCAGCATTCCTCCTCCTCCAAACACGGCAAGTTGAGTTGATGCCAAAGAGCTCGATTTTGGTCTCTTCTGACCACAACACTTTCACCCAGTTCTCCTCTGAATCATTCAGATGTTCATTGGCAAACTTCAGACGGGCCTGTACATGTGCTTTCTTGAGCAGGGGGACCTTGCAGGTGCTGCAGGATTTCAGTCCTTCACGGCGTAGTGTGTTACCAATTGTTTTCTTGGTGACTATGGTCCCAGCTGCCTTGAGATCATTAACGAGATCCTCCCGTGTAGTTCTGGGCTGATTCCTCACCGTTCTCATGATCATTGAAACTCCACGAGGTGAGATCTTGCATGGAGCCCCAGACCGAGGGAGACTGACAGTTATTTTGTGTTTCTTCCATTTGCGAATAATCGCACCAACTGTTGTCACCTTCTCACCAAGCTGCTTGGCGATGGTCTTGTAGCCCATTCCAGCCTTGTGTGGGTCTATAATCTTGTCCCTGACAACCTTGGACAGCTCTTTGGTCTTGGCCATGGTGGAGAGTTTGGAATCTGATTGATTGATTGCTTCTGTGGACAGGTGTCTTTTATACAGGTAACGAGCTGAGATTAGGAGAGTCCCTTTAAGAGAGTGCTCCTAATCTCAGCTCGTTACCTGTATAAAAGACACCTGGGAGCCAGAAATCTTGCTGATTGATAGGGGATCAAATACTTATTTCCCTCATTAACATGCAAATCAATGTATAACTTTTTTGAAATGCGTTTTTCTGGATTTTTTTGTTGTTATTCTGTCTCTCACTGTTAAAATACACCTACCATTAAAATTATAGACTGATCATTTCTTTGTCAGTGGGCAAATGTACAAAATCAGCAGGGGATCAAATACTTTTTTCCCTCACTGTATGGGATATATATAAACTCAGCAAAAAAAATAATTTCGGCTTTGCAGAGAATACTTTCTAATCTTAAACTTGTGCTAAATGCAAACAAAACAAAATGCATTCTTTTTTCAAGGTCACATAAGTTAGATTTAAATGATTATGAAGCTACTAGTTCAAATGCTATGAATATTGAAATTCGTTTATTTCTATAAATATCTTGTGATCTGGCTTGATAAGTTGTCTTTTAAAACGCATGTAATCGGTGTACATAGGAAGAAAATTATGAATGCCACTTCATGTCCGTTTTCGATTATGGTGATATTGTATTAATGCATGCCTGTCCACATTGAAACCACTGGATACTGTGCTCCATTGTGCACTTTCTCACGGGTTGCTACACCCGCTACCTGACAGTTCCCAGGATCACCGCCAGAGGCCGCCCTTGCTACAGTGTTTTCCTCTGATCTTCACTTCACTCACCTCATTATGGATTAATTAGTGCTTGTCTTTGGTTTCTCATCGCACCTGCTCCTAGTTCCCTATTAATTATCCCCTTGTGTATATATAGCCCTTTGTTCCCAGCTTTCATCGCGACGTCTTGTCGTCTGTAAAGTCGCATTTCCAAGCCTTATCGTTCGTATTGTTTTCGCGTGTACCAGTCCCCAGCTTTGTCTCTCGATCCCCGATTCTTGGCTTTTCTTGACCCGCCTGTTCGGCCGATCTCTTGCCCACCCGCTAGTGCCCTTGACCAGGATTTTGCTTTGTTGTTCACGTTTGCTGGCATTCGACCCCTCGTCCGACCTGACGTGTCCACTGCGCTCTGCACCTGGTTCAGCACAGCCGGCGATCCCCGTCCTTACAGGTACAGAACACCCCACTGTAGTCCGCATCAAGAGGTGGGATGGACCTCTGTAGAGCGCAGGGAGCTGCATGCTGTAGCATTTATTTCTGAAGCACTATGCAAAAACATTATTCATACTTGTCAAGTTTATTTGCGCCCTATTTATGGAATAAAGAGCAAAATTCTTTAAAATATGGAGGGCTTGTACCTGTTTTTTAAATGTTTATTTGTGATGCTTGTCTCGCAGCGCAAACGTGAAAATGAGACTTCGGCCTCAATGTGGTTTTCCCTCTTTTAAATAAAGTATGAATAAATAAATAAAAACATCTGGCATTTGCCAGAATTGCCAGTTGGCCAATCCACCAATTGTAACACTCACAGCTCAACTATTCCCAAGTGTACCACCAGATGTCGCTCTTGCCACAGTGTCGTCATTCTCTCTCCCTTCAGATCTCCATTTCCGATGATCTGATTACTCAATTATCATCCCTGTTATTTACTCATCAACACACGTTTCACATTCCCCTGCTCATTATCACTGGTATTTAATACCCTTTGTGTCAAACACCATTTGCTAAGTCTTGAAAGCCACTCCAGCTACTTTTCTGAGTGTTGCAGATCCATGTTTTGTTTTCTAGTTATTGACCCATGCTTTCACTGTTTTGACCATGGCTTCTTGGATCTTCTGCTCTATTGTGTTTGCCTGATCGCCTGTCCTCCTGCCTGCTTCACTGATGCTGCCTTTTGCCTGACCTCCATTGTTCCTATTGCAGGCCCAAGACCCAGTACTCTTTACGACCGCCCTGTTCTGCTCTGTGTTTGGGTTCTTACCTCCTGTCCTGGCTAGCACCAACAGTCATGAGCACAAGGACACTCTCTGTCCAGAGAGAGACACAGGCTTAGACCCATGATCATAAAACATTAGCTGCATGGGTAATCAATGTAACTTTTTTTTAAACCAACATCCAATGGTACAAAATAAAGGATTTAATGTAATTGTGTGAAATTAGCCTAGAGATAGTTATAGGTGAGACTTCCCCACTGAAATGTGTTCCTCCTCAGGACAACAGGTGTTAATATAGCATGATGACACATGCTTTAGGAATATCTTAATTAGCAATTGAAAACCAGACATGTATAGTCTCTCTGGTCAACTCTATTACCCATGGACTAACACTAAAATCACAGATCATGAATCACAGGCTGCCGTGTTGCTGGTAAACTGACTGTCTCTCAGTGTTACAGAGGAAAGCAGGACAAGGGAAAAACAGTGATCAGTGGTTGTTGGTCACTCATTCCTGTTTGGCTTTCCTCCTAGTACAGACCCCTCTATGGGGGATAGTTTGTGCTCCATACCCCTTGGCACAGACCACAGCAGGTCTGACTGTGTCATGTTTAGATGGAATTGAACTAATGCTCCCAAAACACCACCAGATTGCTATACTTCATTCGATCCATTCTTTGTAAACAAGGCTGCAGCTTCGATTTCAGCATTGAATTTTGTCCTATTTTCCAGATATGGTGTTGTTTTTCACCAAACAGTGTCAGATAATGGTCTTCATTCACAGTTAGGGAAGGGCATAGAGGCAAGGCCTTCGTAAATAAAACCACTGGTTCCAGACTCCAATATTGAGAAATCACTCCTTGCTTTCCCACCTTCCAAATAAGAACGTAAGAACATAAGAAAGTTTACAAACAAGAGGAGGTCATTCGACCCATCATGCTCATTTGGAGTCCATTAATCCAAGGATCATGTCCACATTTTTGAACATTCCCAAACTGTCAGCTTCTACCAAATCGCTGGGGAGTTTGTTCAGATTGTGATGCCTCTCTCTGTGAAGAAGTGTCTCCTGTTTTCTGTCTCGAATGCCTTGAAGCCCAATTTCCATTTGTGTCCCCGGGTGCGTGTGTCCCTGCTGATCTGGAAAAGCTCCTCTGGTTTGATGTGGTCGATGCCTTTCATGATTTTGAAGACTTGGATCAATTCCCCACGTAATCTCCTCTGTTCCAGGGTGAAAAGGTTCAGGTCCTCAGTCTCTCAGTAGGACTTTCCCTTCAGACCTGGAATAAGTCTGGTTGCTCTCCTCTGAACTGCCTCTAGAGCAGCGATATCTTTACTGAAGTGTGGTCCAGTCACACACACTACCTCATGGCAAGACTGTACTCTAGTCAGTCTTTCAACCAGCTACACTGTATTCAAGGGTTAAAGTCTGCGTTTTACGTGTACATTGGGGGGGGGGGGCGTCTGCTTTTTCTATTGTCCATATTTTTACTTAGAAAATCACACACTTCTAAACACGCTCTGGAGATGAGGTTATAGCATGCGCACACACTCACATAAAATGCGATATGGTCATAATGTCCCTGATTAGTTTCTGAGCTGCCGTGTTCACAGTTTTCACACCATTCACATTTTTATTTTTTTATCCTAACACGACGACAGTGTTAAACAGTCTCTCACACTCGTTGGCCAACATGCTGCGATCAGCAGGACACTATCACTGAAATATAATGAACCACTAATGAAGCACAGATTTCAGCAGAACCGCACTGGCCTCATTATATCGTATGTATGTCCATAAACCTCTCCCGGTGTCTGACGTAGAAGTCGTGGTAGTAACAGTATTTAACAATAATAGCTGTCCTGTACCACAGTCAGTACACCATGTACACTGTGTTTTCAATCATCTTCATCTTCATCTTCAGGTGCAGTTCCTTGACTGTCCACATGAAGGCAGAGTCGCTTCAGTATTTCCTGTCCAAACTATAAAAAATCCGCCGACGCCGCTCAGATCTGGATGTTTGCACAGATATTAAAACTTCGTCTGTACGTTGTAAATAACTATCCTGAACTAATGTGTTGTATTGCTGGATAAGTGCGTCTGCTAATAAATAAATACATACATGCATGCATACATGCATAATATTCAAAACGGGAAAAATGTAACGAAATATAGAAAACCTGACAAGAAGATAACATTTCAATAGCCTAAATGAGAATTGCTATTATAAATATAATATAAATATAAATTGAATGTATCATCATCATCATTATTATTGTTGTTAATATTATTTGATCACGTTTTACTATACTATTAGACCCTGTTCAAATTAAGGAAGCAATCTGAGCTCTGCGAAATGTCTCATATATATCATTCCAGGTAGGGGCCTGAACCCGGGGGTGGAAATGCCTACGTGTCTCGTCGGTGCATAACAGGTTTCTATGATTATGATTATGAATATGATTTATTGCAGCTGTGCAGTCGCTGTGCTGCAGCTCCAGTTTAGTTACAACTGAGCGCCTGAAACTTAACCCGGGATCAAGCGGGGATTATTTATAGCGCAGGAGTGACGAGCTTATCATACCAGCGTCATAGTAATAATAATAATAATAATAATAATAATAATAATAATAATAATTTCCCAAAGCAAATGGGCTAAGAAAGCCACCGCATTGCTTCCAATATTGAAAGTGAATAGAGAGGGGGGCCTCAGGCCAGGCAGGAATGGATACCCACTATTGGCTGCTCAGCGGCGTGTGAGAGCGACAGTGTGCGTGTGGGTCGGTCCGGCGGCTGGGCAGGGCGGTGGATGTCACTGGCGGCTGGGAGGATCGTGTTACCCGAGCTTGTTTTGAAGTGGGAAAGAAAGGGGCGGGATCTCATTGTATTTCCCTGAGCAGCCCGTTTGCACAGAAAGAGTCCGGGCGTCTGCATGACCCCCTTTTGACGCGTTAGGAGAGCCAGGCGGGTGATGGTTGTAGAGGCGAGCTGTGTGGAAGCCCTTGTCTGCGCACCCCCTCTGCCCGGCCCGGCGAGTGACAGTGCGGGCTGCCCCCCCTCTCTGGCCTGCACTTCGGGGCATGAGGAGCGGAGCTGGGGGGACGGGGTTAAGTAAAGGACACGCGTGTTACTGCGGGCGGGGGGCAGTGCAGAGTGGAGCCGCGGATGACTTGTGCACTTGGCAAGGGGAGCGAAGGACACGGGCGCACGGAGACTGATCCAAAAATACAGCCGTGAAACCCCGGGCCGATGGAGTCGCACTACTAGCAGCAGCGGAGCCGAGCTGTGTCTGACCCGCACAGAAGCATGGCTGCAGCGCGGACAGCCCGATTCCAGCGGCCGCATGGTGAGTCACAGTCGGGCTCCACTGGACCGAGCTGCCGGCCGGCCGGGGATGGGATGGGGCTCAAGAGCGCATCCTGCGGGGCTTTTGTGTGTTTTTGCTGTGTGTAGTCAACGTAGTGTTGCACGCAGAAGGACCCCCCCTCTTCTGCCAGAAATAAGATTAAAACTAATGAAATGACATTAGACCTATAAAGAAACCTGTATAACGTCATAACAAAATCATATACGTCACAACAATCGGCCGAATCAGTACAAATACGCACAATTCTGTGAGCATGAAAAAGCTGAAACATTGCCGGTTCACAATATTACTCGTATGTTTTTTAAATAAATACAATAGAAATGTTTAGTTAAACCCCAGTGTTGCAGCACAGCTCAGTCACAGGGGCCCACAGACAGCTGCTCTACTGAAGAACCCGTGTGCGTCCGGGTCGGTGAGGTTGGTCACTGAGTCCTTGCTTTATGATATTTGCGTTTCCTTGGGGAAACGCGTTGGATTCCAGCCATTTGCCATTGCGCAGGTCTCTCTTCTCATGAAGCTTCTCCGGGACTGGGACCTCGCTATTTCTAAATGACCTGGCCTGGGAAACCGTGTACAAACAGGAATCAAGGCAATGTAGCGCCCGAGGATATCCCGGTTGACCTTTCTGGAGCAGTTATTAACCTGTGCGGAATTAGTCCATATAGTTTTGAAGCTCGTTGCACACAGGGGAGAAACATGCATCCTAAAAACTGTAACAGGGAAAGTTGAAAGTTGAAAAGTTATGACGACTTGTCTTTGGCCATTCTGGTTATACTTCCACGGAATTAACACAGCAGCTTTCTGTAAACTACGCCATGCTTTCTATTTTCTATGTGAACCCGCACATATGTTATTGTGAGTGGGGTGAAATGAGACGCATTTGAACTTTTTGGACACATGGGATATCCTGCACCAGTGTGCAAAAGCGGAGCAGAATGCGTCCTAGTCGACCTGAGCTAATAACATGTGTCTAATAACACATATGGTTTGATAGTGGGGGTTCATTCATTATTATTTAATATATTCTTATCCAGTGAGCTCTCAACGTAACTTGCTTGTTGCAGGGGGGGCATTTGTGGTGCAAATTCGTCTTTATCGGGACTGCAAAACACCACGTTGTCAACAAGCACCACCATAGCCGCTGCTAAGCACGTCAGGGGTATTCATCTATGTCCCTTTTACTAAACTAATTAGTGAGTCTTCTCCCACTCACGCCTCCCAGGTGCCACACAAGGGTGCGCACTGCACAACACACACAAAACCACCAGTATTGCGAGTTGCACAAAGCTCCCCAAGCGTTATAGTAAGGCAACTTGTTCGTAAACAAGGAGCAGTCTGGTCACAGTAGGGACTCGCCTTGCTGTCTCCTTAAAGGTTAATCCCTAACAGATCGGGTGACCCTTGCCCTCTGCCTTTGCTACATATTTCCCAGTGTTTTTCTGCTGTGTGGTTTCAAAGCACAGTTTGCAAGTCGAACTCTTAAGCGCTGGCACAGACTAAAGGACACTGCTTTGGCTATAGATGTTGCTTGTCCCTAAAAGTCCGTTAAAGAGGCGGAGAGGCAGGAGGGGGGTGTATACTTGGTTGTGCTGGTGTGTGTCGCTGGCTGTTGATAATATTAATATCCAGAGACTGTAGTGAGGTCTCCTTACGAGCAAAGGTGTCTCGATGGACTCTCCCAGAAGAAGTGGTCACCCCAGCAATGCAGAAATCACAGGTGAGATGCCGCTTGTTTTTTGGGGGGGGGCGTGATCATTTGCAGTGATCATTTTGGCTGATTTCAGTTTTCCTGCCTGTAGTCTTGTGTTTCCTGGTTGAGGTGCGCTGTGGGGTCCTGTTCAGATTTCAGTGTTGGTGAAAGTTACTCAAGCAAGAATGAACCACCACAACCACTTTCTACCCTGTCAGGCGTTAGTGAGAGTGACGTGGAGACGTGCATCCCTGTTTACGTGTTGTTCTGTGGAGCTTAGACTCTCGGATTTCAGCCATGCAGGAGCACCTTGTGTTTGCTCAGCCAGATGTTCTGACTCCTGGACTGGCGAGACCCCAGCGTGTCCCGCTTTGCCCTAATTGCTTCTAATCCCCGAGCCCTGGACTAATTGGCTGCTTTGTTCAGTCTGTTTCATTTTATTCTATTAAGTTTGCTCTAGTGATTTTTTTTTTTTAATTGGGCCTACACTAAATCATCTTATTAATTAGTTTGAATAAAATGATTTCTGTAGGCATTAGTTCAATGCAAGCATTACATTGGATTTAGTAATCAAGAATGCAGAAGCAACAAAACTAGCAGCGCTTCCTCACAGTTGAAATAAAAAAACAACAACAAAAACACACACAACTTTGGAACTGAAGTGTTAAAACTAACACAGGCTAATGGGTGTAATTGGGGACAATTTCCCTAAACACAGGCACTGTATTGTAAATGTATTCATATGCAAATAAAGCATTTTAAAACAATAACAATTAGATGGATACAAAGCAGAGTGCTGGGTCCAAAACCAAATAAAAACTTTGACTTGTGGCACAAGTTAGGTAATCATGGTTCATGGGTAGGTTTGATCTAGGCCTAAGAAAAACACAGATGGTATTCCCAAAGAACTCTTCTTTCTGCATAGTTGTTTAGTACAGCTGGTAGAGAATTGCGCCACAGTACAGGATTTTAAAAACACCACACACAGATAATGCCTCTTCCTTGTGCTTCAGAGCATTTACTTATTGGAAACACAAAGACTACTCTGTTTAGAAGTATTTCAGATATCTAATCAGGAGAGAAAACTATCTCTTACAAGATATTTATTTCCTTTAAGAAGAAAATACCCCACGTACAAAAACAATGTTCCCATTGAAGCCACAGTAGCTGGTTGATGCAATTGGCTGTGCTTTGAAGTGAAAGTACAGACCACAGATTCAGTTGATTGCATCTTCAAAGTCAGATGACGTTACAAAAAGAATTCCACGTATGGTAAATATGGTAACCAACTACAGTGGGGGGAAAAAAGTATTTGATCCCCTGCTGATTTTGTACGTTTGCCCACTGACAAAGAAATGATCAGTCTATAATTTTAATGGTAGGTGTATTTTAATAGTGAGAGACAGAATAACAACAAAAAAATCCAGAAAAACACATTTCAAAAAAGTTATACATTGATTTGCATGTTAATGAGGGAAATAAGTATTTGACCCCTTCGACTTAGTACTTGGTGGCAAAACCCTTGTTGGCAATCACAGAGGTCAGACGTTTCTTGTAGTTGGCCACCAGGTTTGCACACATCTCAGGAGGGATTTTGTCCCACTCCTCTTTGCAGATCCTCTCCAAGTCATTAAGGTTTCGAGGCTGACGTTTGGCAACTCGAACCTTCAGCTCCCTCCACAGATTTTCTATGGGATTAAGGTCTGGAGACTGGCTAGGCCACTCCAGGACCTTAATGTGCTTCTTCTTGAGCCACTCCTTTGTTGCCTTGGCTGTGTGTTTTGGGTTATTGTCATGCTGGAATACCCATCCACGACCCATTTTCAATGCCCTGGCTGAGGGAAGGAAGTTCTCACCCAAGATTTGACGGTACATGGCCCCGTCCATCGTCCCTTTGATGCGGTGCCGTTGTCCTGTCCCCTTAGCAGAAAAACACCCCCAAAGCATAATGTTTCCACCTCCATGTTTGACGGTGGGGATGGTGTTCTTGGGGTCATTCCTCCTCCTCCAAACACGGCGAGTTGAGTTGATGCCAAAGAGCTCGATTTTGGTCTCATCTGACCACAACACTTTCACCCAGTTCTCCTCTGAATCATTCAGATGTCGGCAAACTTCAGACGGGCCTGTGCATGTGCTTTCTTGAGCAGGGGGACCTTGCGGGTGCTGCAGGATTTCAGTCCTTCACGGCATAGTGTGTTACCAATTGTTTTCTTGGTGACTATGGTCCCAGCTGCCTTGAGATCATTAACGAGATCCTCCCGTGTAGTTCTGGGCTGATTCCTCACCGTTCTCATGATCATTGAAACTCCACGAGGTGAGATCTTGCATGGAGCCCCAGACCGAGGGACACTGACAGTTATTTTGTGTTTCTTCCATTTGCGAATAATCGCACCAACTGTTGTCACCTTCTCACCAAGCTGCTTGGCGATGGTCTTGTAGCCCATTCCAGCCTTGTGTAGGTCTACAATCTGTCCCTGACATCCTTGGACAGCTCTTTGGTCTTGGCCATGGTGGAGAGTTTGGAATCTGATTGATTGATTGCTTCTGTGGACAGGTGTCTTTTATAGAGGTAATGAGCTGAGATTAGGAGAGTCCCTTTAAGAGAGTGCTCCTAATCTCAGCTCGTTACCTGTATAAAAGACACCTGGGAGCCAGAACTCTTGCTGATTGATAGGGGATCAAATACTTATTTCCCTCATTAACATGCAAATCAATTTATATCTTTCTTGAAATGTGTTTTTCTGGATTTATTTGTTGTTATTCTGTCTCTCACTGTTAAAATACACCTACCATTAAAATGATAGACTGATCATTTCTTTGTCAGTGGGCAAACGTACAAAATCAGCAGGGGATCAAAAACTTTTTTCCCTCACTGTACATATTGATTTACATTGTTCTCTTGATCCCCTCAGTAAAGGGCTCAGCCAAATGGTTACACAATAACTATCATCTGGGTTGGGCATGCGTTCAAGCATGTAACCCAAATGGGCTAAAGGAAGAGTATGGTTTGAACTGTTAGAGCAATTCATGTTGCCTCATCTGTGGTGCACTGAATGTAACCCGCGTCTGTTGAATCAGTTGTCATCAGTTGAATGGTAACATAAATGGCATTTTAAATAGTTTTATATGGACTAAATGAGATAGATCAAAAGGCAAAGGAAGCTCCCTTGAAATTTCTTGTTTTGTTGTTTCTGCCTGTTCAGTGCTATGAGAAACTTATTTTAAGGGTGCTTTATATGATTTCAGCGTAGCAAAGGACCTTTTGGGAGAGGGGTTGGACCCTAATCCTGCCAACAGCACCAAAGAGTGGTGGGTGTCTGGCATGAGCTACCCCGTCCGCCATGCTGTTGGAGTGGATTCTCTTGGTCCCAGACATACTACTGCGGTCACCGGGGGACGGGACAACAGAGTGGCAATGTGGAATAGTACAACTGTTGCCAGCTGTTCTCAGTCTGTACAGAAACAGTGCCAGGTGTATGCAAACAAACAACTTGGTGTGATGTAGGGCCAGTGTAACATATTAACTAGAATTTGTCTGGTTGCTATTTTTGGCGAAAGCAGATTTAATCTTTGTGCAAAGAGGAAGATGATCTCATCTGTCGGCTGTCCAGTCTTGCACTCCTAGATTCTGCAACACATCCGATTAATCAGTAATGGGGTTTTTCCATTTATAAAGCTCTTCAGCATGCTGCAGGAGCCTGAGAAGCCACAGAGATGGTGATCTGGGGATTCCCCTGGTTGATTTCTGCCACCCCCAGCCCTGCCAGTCCCTGTTGAAAAGTGTCCCAACCTGTAACATTGGCAAAGCAGAGCAAAATTGGAAAGCAGCTGGGTCTAGGGCATAGGACACATCCCTCACTCTGATTGGTGGCTTTTATTGGTGCCTCCAAATACCCCACACTGCTTTAATCCTCCTCCCCCCTTCCCTCTGACCTCAGGCCTAATTCCCAATTCCCTGCCCCCACCCTACTCCAAACACAGACCACAATTTACCAGTTTAGCAACATACAGAACCCAGATTTGCTGTCTTTCAATTGAATTGGCAGAATCCAGTTTTTCTTGTTTGAAAGCCACAAAGAAACCTAGCCCAGGGCAAACTACTGTAGAGGGTTACTCCCCCCACAAACCTGTAAGGGAACATTTATAGACATCTAGTTAATCAATAAATAAATCTTACAAACAGGAGGAGGCCATTAGACCAATCATGCTCGAAAACTGAACTTCTGAATTACCTTAAGACTTAAAAATATAAGTTGTTTCTACAGCAATCTGCTGGTTAATTATTTCTCCAACTCAGTTTCAAGTCCCCAAATGTTACACAGTAACAATCAACCCTAGAGACAAATCATAATAAGGAAATGTTGAAATTGATTATAACATTACCCCCACAAAATAAGTAAACCTATCTGGATTTTTAATAGACCTCAACAGGACAAAGACAGATAAGTTTATCAACTCGGATTCTCCTATGAAATCCATAAGAATAAAATAGTCAGTAAATGAATCTGAAGTCCAGAGACCGTTCAAACCAGCTTTGTACGGTACATCTGTTCCATTACTAGAGTACTACTAGAGAAATGACTACTGTATTTCAAGGATCCCATTCAGTGCATTGCAGTCATTTGGTTTAGGCATTAATCCTTGACATTTCAGTTCATTGGAGGGAATTCTTGGAACCAACTCCACTTAATTAAGACTATTTCACTTCTCTGCTGCTACACGACTACATGAACCTAGAATAGTGAACAGAACTTATTTTTCCTTCACCCCAAATGTGTATTTTATTTATTTATCCATTCCCAGCAAACATTGAGTACTGGATACCTTAACACTAAAAATATATTGTTATAAATAATAGCCTACATAATTTGGTGTGTTTAAAAAACATGCTGTCCAATGCAATGCGACTGCCAGGTGATTTCTTGGAGAGAACAAAATAAGTCACTGAGTGGGGTTTATCTCGGCATTGTTCTTGTTCGGGCCATTTGCTTGCCTTTGGGTTCATTAATTCGCTGGTCTTTCAGACACAAAGCAGGTAATTGCAGAAGGATTACCGTTGCTGCTCTTGAATGGAGTCCATGAACTTGAATGGTAGGGTTCAGTCAATTTAAGCAGTGTCCTTATTTGGGCACAGTAAAGATGAATGGGAATCCGCAGCTGAAATTCCAGCGAAAGAAAATAATCCACCCACATCCAATTTAATTTCCCAGTAACCCTAACTGACTACGTCTCAAAGGAAAAACACTTATTTTTTTTTTTTTAATCCAATCAGCCCATCAGTGAGCTATGTGTAACTCAGGACACAGGCGTTTTCTACTGCTGTGTAATGAAATAGAAATTGATAATGAGGAATCGTGGCTAATCAGTCTATTAGTCAGGCACGTCAGTTTACACAGAAATGTTGTTGCCCCGTCAAATGCTGTACCAAACCGACCCTGCTTCCACTAAGATGGACATATCCCAGGTTAATTGTGTGATGATGTTAATCCAATTCAAACTGATCAATTCCTTCCCCATAAGTCTCCCAGCATTGGTAATTTGTCTATCACTGAGATTCCCAACTTCAGCTGCAAAAGCCTCTGTGGTTCAGACAATCATCGGACCACATGGAGACTCTAGATGTGAATTTCAAAGGGCTCTGCCTGGTGTGGCCCCACTATATCTCAGAGATCTGCTTCACAGCTACTCTCCACCTCAGCACCCACTGATTGCAGGCTGCTGTGCTTCTCCAATACAGCTCTCTCTCTGGGGGGGAACGGGCGTTGTGCTGCGTAGCTTCACCCGTGATAAGAGCCAGGAAGTCCTAGGCAGTGCTGCTGGTGTTTGTGCATCCTGTTTGAAAGCATCTCTTCTCTTGATGTGCTGTGTTCTCTGCATTGTATCTTTCTTGTTTCCTGTTAAGCACTTGTGGTCATCTGATGAAAGGTGCTATTACAGTACAATATAATGATGTTGATGATCATGAAGCTCTAAAACAGTGAAGCTCTTACATAAGTGATACATATATCGTGACTAGCCTCTAAGCAGTCTGAGAGCAAATATTGACTCTGTTACGTCAACACAGAGGCTAGGGTCAGCTGCTATATTGAGCTCATTCTGTCTTTAGTCCTGACCACCCTGCTCATTGCACTTCGAAATGCAATTATTAGTGTAATGTATTCATGTAAACATAATTTTTAATGTATTGTAAATATTTAATGACATTTCCAATTTACTAGCATTCTACAGTAAACTGCATGATGTTGCCATAACCTGGACGGTTTACCGTCAGTAGCTTTCTACTCCCTTGTGGTGTATCGGTAGTATTGCAATTGCCCAGTGCTTTTTTGAGCTGTGGCGTTTACGTTCAGTGTCAATCGATGACTCGTTAAAACTATTACAGATTTCAGTTAGTGCCGTTTCAGAAGAGCCATATTATGAGAGAAACCGTGGTGTAAAAACAGCCACGAAACAAGCAAACAAACAAAACAAAAACTTTTGGGGGAATCTAGTGAAAATAAAAAATGTTGCTGAACTGTGCCATTAAAAAGCAACACTATTCAATACGTGTCGTCATTAAAATTCAGAGGATTCCTGTACAGACCGAGGCACTACTTGTGAACTGCGTATGGCAGTCGTCACTTTTCGCACGATTACGTCACCTGCCATCGTCGCATCATACGTCACAGGCACGCTCAGCGCTTGATTTATTGTATGGCTACATGTAGTAATAATAATAATAATAATAATGATGGTAAAAAACGAAAAACAAATAATAAAATACGTGGCAACACCGTCAGAACAAAAAGGCGCAATGAATGCAATAAACGTGTTTAGTTCTACAGCTGCAGAAGTTGTTTTCTGATCAGTCTGTGTTTCCAGTTAAGTCGCAATATAGGAACAAAGTTGCGCACAGGCTTTGCGCTGCCCGACCGCCCGCTGTGCCACTCGAGCCCCCGCGGCGGCTGCAGGCTCGGGCACAGCTGGGCACAATGGCAGTGCCCGCCTCTGCATGGTGCGGCTCCCGGGATGGAGGAGGGGGTCGAGTGGGAGGACAGTGTCCCGGCCCACGCCGCTGCCGGCCTCTCACGCAACCCCCCCACCCCCCAAGGCCGGCCTCCAGGCTCTCGTCAGGTGATGATCGAGGCAAAGTTCGCCCATGCATGCGAAGCGCGGCTCACTCACGATCACCGCCGCGGCGAAAGCGCTCAGTGCCGAGCCATTGTTGTCTCAGCTGGCGAAAGGAAGGATACTTTCCGGGGGAACATGTCCCAGGAGAAGGCAGAGCTCACCCAGACGCCGCTGCAGAAGATCTGGGTGCCCTGGATGCAGGCGCAGCTGCAGAAGCGGCGAGGGTGTAAGTGGCGAGGGGCTTAACCCGTTCAACCCCGGCTTCCCATCTTTCTTACTGCTGTGTTTCCCGATTGTGCCGATAAACCACTAGTGTAGAAATCGATCCCAAACGCGAGTGAAGGGTTAATGTAGGCCTTTTGTAAATTGGTTTTGGACTTCTCGTCAGTTTGCCTCATAGACTGATTTCAAATGTAAAGTTGAATATATAAATGGAAATACCAAATTATAAATAACTGAGTGTTATGTAATCAATATCAAACAAACACGTTTTAAACCAAACACTCATTCCCACTTGGCTAGACTGTTTATTATTATTATTATTATTATTATTGTAGTAGTAGTAGTAGTAGTGGTAGTAGTTGTAGTAGTAGTAGTAGTATTGTTTATTCTTTGTTTAACCAAAGATTGAGATTTTAATATCAATCTTTAGAAATGGTCCAGTTTGAAATCCTTCTGTACAAGAGTCCATGAAGATGAGGCAGCAGAGCTAAAAGCACTTTGACCAAAATCAGTCTGTACATTAGGGTTGATATATAACATACAGTTCTGTGATCTCGGTCTATAATGATCATTTCTTGGTAGAGTGAGTTCGGTGCTTATATAAGATGGCAACTGCCCTAGAATGGCCTTATACACTAACGGACCTTGATGTGTCTGTCGGCGTACAGTCCATGATGTCCATCCCATAGACTGATATAGTCTACGGTGGTGAATCAAGAATCTAGCATGTGTGACAAACTTTACAGCAGCATGGTATTGTGCATCTACTGTATGCCAGTGTGTCCCCAGTTTAAAATTGTATGTTTAAGGTTGGAAATGTGGCATTTGTATTGCAGTGCATTTGGGTTTCAACTCGGGAATTGTACTGATGTTTGCAAGAAAGCTTGTCGGTTATGATCAGTACAATTATTTCTCGAAACCTGGTAAGACTTTTCCGAGTGACCTTCATTTGTTAGGTTTCTAAACATCTGTGTGGGGAACAACACTATAGATGAGAGAAGAAACACTCCTCGGCTAAATGTAACTTTTAATTTGAAAGAAAATAATTGTATCCCTATGAAGAACCACAATAATTATAAGCTTACATTTACAATCAGGGCTGAGTGTTATTTGTAGTAGTGCAGAATTACATTGGTCATTTCTTGAAGGAACCCAGTGTCAGCTTCAACTATTCACTATTTACTAACAACCACACAAAAATAGCACATAATAGAAATAGATTTAGGAATAGGAATAGACCCATCTGGTGTACATCTAGATACATCAAGCAGTGCAGTTCCTTCTTTATCAGGTTTCTGTTCTTGCGTTCAGACTAATCTGTGATGACCTGATGTTTCGAGTGTCAGGACATAAAAACAAATGTGAAATAGGCAACAGCAAACAACCTTGTAGTTCTGTCCAGAAGTGAGTAAGGCTGAGAACTGGTCCTGCAGCGTTGCAGACGTGCCGACACCTGCATTTTAGGGAAATCTGACACCGAACTTGGACTCTGAGGTAGTTTCTGAGAGCCGAGGTAAATAAACTGGATTATACACGAATATAGAAACTGGGACCTTGGGTGCTTCCACTTTTGTGAAGCGCACAAACTCCACTTTTTTTGGTTTGCTGGGGTCGGGGGTGCATTTGCAATTGGTTCATCTGTTGTAAGAAAAACATTTTTATTTTAAAAATATGCATTTTGGGGAATTCTGTAGAACGTATGTGTCAACCAACCCCCACAGTAATTCAAGTGTATGGGATTTGTGATGTTCAGAAAAAATAATTCAGTTTGAGGATGCCAGGAGCTTCAGTGAACCATGATCAACTCATCTCAATGGAAACTGAACGTCATATGTGTTCCACACCCCCACCACTCTTGGTGTACAATGAAAGGTCTTAAAAAATGTCTAACAAAACTAGGCAAGGATTTTTGAGGAACTGTTTTATTTTATCCAGTTGTATCAAAGGATCTGAAGCGGTACAGAACATTTTGTTTCTGTTTTTGTTTTATTCAAGTCCGCAATCTTGAACTGCGGTGGACGTGCGCTTTTCTCTGTGTGACTCTGAGGTCGTTAACCCTGCGTTGGGAAACTGGGCGAGAGGAAGGGCTGGACCGTTCTGTCCCTGGATTCCCAGAAGAAGAAAAAAAAACATTAAATAGAGCAAACGATCTGTATGAGGTCAGACAAAATGATGAGATTCATTTAGTCTAGATTCAAGGAAGGACCTGAGAACTTTCACTGCCACCCAGCGACACAAGCAGCTGTCAGTGTCAATATTTATTACCTCGTGTAATTAAAAAAGAAAGAGAAGACACCCAAACGAACTGCATACATTATTCCTTATTTTAAAGGGACAGCACTGATGCTAGATGTGCCTGTGCTGTAGTCACGGCTCGCTGCATACTGCAAAGTATAAATTAAAGGTCAAATAAACCCAGTTTTGCTAAAGGAAGAGAATTTTTATCCATGTCTTTTTTCTTTTTCTCTCTCTGCTTTTTCAGCCTCTGTTCCACAGTTTACCAACTCACCCACCATGATCGTCCTGGTGGGGCTCCCGGCGAGAGGCAAAACCTACATCTCCAAAAAGCTCACTCGCTACCTCAACTGGATCGGTGTGCCCACCAAAGGTAGGCCTCCTTGAGAAGACCGGAACCGGCCAAGATCTCCGTCCATCTCTCCCACGCTCACTCACGCGCTCTGACAGAGTTCAGTTTAACGCGGTCAGAGTTCATTTGACACACTGGTGGCGCACAGTGGGGTTGGCACGACATCCGTATTAACAGTTATACGATTGCGATGGGAACTGACCCCTTTCCCAGCTCTCACTGTGGTTCCTCTCCCGTCCCTGCAGTGTTCAACGTGGGACAGTACCGCCGGGAAGCTGTGAAGACGTACAAGAGCTTTGATTTCTTCAGACCCGACAACAAAGAGGCCATGAAGATCCGGAAGTAAGATACCACTGGTCTTATTTCTCTCTCTGTTTTTTTCCAAGCTGAAACATGGCGGTAGATTAATCTGCGCCGTGCATTGTGGGATACAGCAGGCAGTTTAGAGAGACAGAATATGTACAACATTGAGGGGGTAGATGCACCGATGACTTAAGGGCTATGGGGCTGACTGTGCTTGTCTGTGTCACCGCAGGGCCTGCGCTATAGCGGCTCTGAAGGACGTCTGCACCTACTTCACTCAAGAGCAAGGACAGGTCGCGGTAAGGAATCAATCGGCTACGGCGAGCCTGGGCTCTCGCCATGCTTTCCAGTCCTAAAGCGGCTTCTAAAACCCTGTTCATGTAACTGAATCGCTGGTTATATATTTTGAAAAGGGATACTTGATCCTTTGTATACAAGTGAGGTGTTAAAAATCTCTTGGCTTATTTGTTTTGCCCCTTTTGGTTTATCTGAAGCCTTCTGTTTCCCACAAACAGCCATTAAAAGTCTCCTGAGCAACATTTCTAGCAGCGAAGTACAATTACATGTCAACAATGCTGTATTTAGTTGTGAGTATTCATATTTTCCCTAGATAGCGTTCTAGAGCCCATAGATCTCATTAATACATTCTGAGATTGGATCTCCGCAGGTCATCCTTTGACACCACATATGCACTTAATTGTATATTCACTTCTGTATGTTCTCGTGATTTGCCCTGTGTGTTTAAGATCTCCCGTTCTTTCTGCAGGTCTTCGATGCCACCAATACAACCCGAGAGAGAAGGGAGGTGATACTCAGCTTTGCCAAGGAAAACGGTTACAAAGTGAGTGAGCCCGGGGGGCGGACTTAACCCTTTCACTGCTGGTTGTGACAGTGGATTTGCATATATATTAGCGATTGGGGTCTGTTGTGTGGAGGGACTGCAGTGTGGTGTGTGTCTGTCTGTCAGTTCTGTGTTGGGGGTGGGGCAGATTGTTTGATTATCTGATTTAGTGAGTGGGAAACTGGGTTCTGTGGTCAAAGGTTAACCCCAAGTGGGGAACCAGGACCGGTCACAGGGGGGCAAAGAGATAAATAGGGGCGCCCCATTTCCCACAATCAAAGTTACGAAGATTTGCTTATTTTTACCCCCACCTCTCTCTCCAGGTCTTTTTTGTGGAGTCAATTTGTGACGACCCCGACATCATCGCTGAAAACATCATGGTAAGCACAACCAGCAGGAGTTATAAAGTTCCCATTATAACCCCGACCTAACAATATTCCCTACAGGGACACACATTCTACCTGAAATAGTATTCAATACAAGTATATTGATATATAGAGTTGGAGAGGTGAATTTACTGTTATTTCTTGGGGGGGATCATTGTAAACAAAGTAATAAGATGATGTAACGTTCATATCCCAGAGCTCTGCTTTAAATGATTTTTAGTAAATCAGTCCTGGGGATTGCCTGGGAAGACCACACAGACTCTGTTTGTTATATCACATACAGGAAGCAGAAATCAACATTGCACCACCCCCAGCTCTCTGCCTACATGAAATCCCCCACTGTCTTTCCCCCACTGTTACTGTGCCCCATGATCTTGCTCTGTGTTTGCAGCAAGTGAAGCTCAGCAGCCCTGACTACAAGGACTGTGACAAGGAGGAGGCGGTGGAGGACTTCCTGCAGAGAATCGAGTGC
Source organism: Amia ocellicauda (assembly GCF_036373705.1). Taxonomy (NCBI): domain Eukaryota; kingdom Metazoa; phylum Chordata; class Actinopteri; order Amiiformes; family Amiidae; genus Amia; species Amia ocellicauda. The sequence goes on from NC_089856.1 coordinate 47,256,445, forward strand.
TACAAGATCACCTATGTCCCTCTGGACGATGAGCTGGACAGGTAATGGAGTTGTAGGGACCTCACTGCCTCCCAAAAATGTGCGCGTGTTTACTGATAGGAGACGTCATCCATCAATCATTGAGGTATATCCTAAAGCAGGACAGCCTAGCGAAGGTCTGATTGAGCAGCAGGTCTGCAGGGTGTCTCAGAGAGTCCTGGAGAAAGCAGATCCCTTCCCCCCCCCACCTTATAAAGGCCTCAGGAGATTGATCTGTGTCTTTCTTTTGTCTTTGTGGTTCACCGTTGTGCAGGAATCTCTCCTACATTAAGATCTTCAACGTGGGCAAGCGGTACCTGGTCAACCACGTGATGGATCACATTCAGAGCAGGATCGTCTACTACTTGATGAACATCCACGTTGCGCCCCGCTCCATCTACCTGTGCCGGCATGGCGAGAGCGAGCTCAACTTACTGGGCCGGATCGGGGGGGACTCGGGGCTGTCCAAACGTGGCAACCAGGTCAGACTAATATCTTCGGGGCCGGCCCAGCTCAAAACCTGCAGATCACTGGGGTGGGGTGCCCTTTAATTTATTTTGAAGTGGATTTCTAGTGCTAAAAGTCAGTCTTAAGGTATCTTTTGTTGCTCTATCAAAAAGTTTAAATGGCCCAAGCAGAGTCTCCCATTAAGTTGCACCCCCCCACACAGACACACACACACACACACAGACACACATTAGTCATGTCACACAAGCCCACAGCTTCATCTCCCTGTAGTCTTGCACCGGCAGTCAGCAGTTTAACCCTGACTCTCCGGTTGGCCTCCTCAGTTTGCTGGCGCTCTGGCAGGCTTCATCCAGAGCCAGTCCATCAGGGACCTGAAGGTATGGACCAGCCATATGAAGCGAACCATCCAGACCGCCGAGGCGCTGGGGGTCCCCTATGAGCAGTGGAAAGCCCTGAACGAGATCGACGCGGTAAGAGCTCGACCTTCATCAATCGACTGCAGTGTATTCTGGTCATGGTTCGGTTTTAGCTTTTTCTTTATTGCAGCCAGCCTCTCAATGTCCCTCAGTTGGTTTCAGGATGGGCTTGTGTCCTAATGACGAGGACATAGCATTTCCACTCACCTGACACACTGGAAGCCAGAGCAGACAGTGAGAGCCAAGAAGACCGGTTCAAATGAGATGAAAGCCCCTTCTGTTGACATCTAACTGAGGGCATCTCTGCTTCCTTTCAGGGAGTGTGTGAAGAGATGAGGTACGAAGAGATCCAGGAGAACTTCCCAGAGGAATTCGCCCTGAGAGACCAGGACAAATACCGCTACCGCTACCCCAAGGGAGAGGTAGGGGATCCCCGGACAAAACCCAGAGCTATGTATTAAGTAGAGATGAGATGACCATAGGAATGGCCGTCCAACTGTTGCCTCTGTTCCCCGCAGTCCTACGAAGACCTGGTACAGCGGCTGGAGCCAGTGATCATGGAGTTGGAGAGGCAGGAGAACGTGTTGGTCATCTGCCATCAGGCGGTCATGAGGTGTCTGCTGGCCTACTTCCTAGACAAGAGCGCAGGTGAGGTGGAGACCGGCACCTATTCAGGGATACACGAGGGGTGGGGGGGTAATCGGCGCAGTATATAATGCACGTTCTGCCGCAAATGAGGACACGTGCATGTGTGACATTTCAGTGAAGCCACCAGCTGCATCTCCAGCTTGTCTATAGATCCAAATTCCCCCCATCTATCAATGCATACAAGTCGCTGAACAAGGGTAGAAGTTATCTTCCTCCATTTGAATGTCAGGAGCTGCATTGGCAATGTGCATCAACCACACTAAAGTATTGATCTTTTCTTTGCTTTCTTCCATCCCACAGAGGAGCTCCCCTACCTAAAGTGTCCGCTCCACTCCGTGCTCAAACTCACTCCTGTCGCCTACGGTGAGGAAAGACATGTCACTTAACCAACTGTTTGATTGTATCGAAGGGCTGTTGAACAGTATTTCTGTAAAAAACATAAAACACCATTTCCTCGTGAGTATTTTATGTTCCCAATCTGGAACATAAAGAATGTCCACCTTGCTGTGTGAGGGAACAATAGATTGCTAGACGAGTAGATGACCCCTCTAAACCGATCTATACTCTTTATTTTATAATGCAGTGTTTGATGGTTTATGTATAAAAACATCATCCAATTAAATAACATAAAATTAGGCTGTTTTAGTATCAATCTCTTCCTTAGCTTCTCTGTTGAAATAATCTCTGCCGTTTCATTGCAGGCTGCAAGGTAGAGTCCATTTTTCTGAACATCGAAGCCGTCAACACTCATCGAGACAAGCCCGTGGTAAGAGACGCTCCATTCAACTCTGATTGACGGTTAAAGGGTTCATATAAACCTACTGAGATCATATGAAATGGTTTTGCGTACTTGTCAGGGTCCCCATGTGATTGAATATCATTAGACCCCCCCCCCCCCCTTCCCCAAGTATGTAAATGCACATACCGGTGTAAATGTGCACCTGTCACTTTTTGTAGAAAGTTGCTCTTCCTGAACAGAACGAAGGTCAGAGGAGTGTGTACTGAAAATATTGGCCTCTGTGCTGTAGGTCACAAGGTCATGTTCTGTGACTCTGGGTATATTGGTATATTTGCAGACCCTGCCAAGTAAGCAAAGGCATTCGATATCCTATTGACGCGTTTATGCGATTCCTTTAACGGGACATGCATTGCATTGCCTCTGGATTGTGCCCCCTGTTGGAATTCAACACTTTTCGGCCCGTCTCCTATGTAAAAACGGCATGTGCAATTCCAGCAGGAGGACATTGTGCACCCAGGGAACGAGCCACAGAGATTCATGCAGCAAGAAACTGCACGAGCGTGCACTGGGCAGGCTACGCTTTAAAAGGCCATAAAGCGCAAAGCACACATCGCTGTCGACACTGAATGAGCTGCTTTGCTATTCCAGCGATGATGAGTCATTATAAAACAGGAATGGCAGCTGAGCTCTCCTCCTTTAGCTGGTAGAGCTGTTCCACAATTAAAGCTCCAAGGTATCCGACACATTGGACATGATGTGCTGCCTGTTGGTAAGACGCATCGTACCGGCACACATGTAGAATTCAGATCTTTAGTTTTCATGCTTCACTTTCATCAGTGTACAGAATGAGTGGGTTTTCTTTTGGAGATGTTACTTCCCCAATTAAGCCCAAATACACCGTGCATCTGACTGGGGGGGCTGCAGGGTTATGGGATATGCATGGGGTCCATTTGAATTTTGTACAGGTGTTTTATATCCTGATGGTGTATTTATTTTTAGGCCAGGTTGACAGACAAAGAAGGAAGCCTAATATAACTCAGTTCAACAGAAGACCATTGGAAGTGTCGCACGACACAAGAAAAAAGATCATAACAGTAACGACAAACTTTCCAGTTGCTTCCCACAAAAACCAAAAACCTGGCGTGCGCTCTCTCGTCAGGGCTCCTAACCTCCATCTTGTCTTGAAAGCCGGTCTTTCTTGACTTTGATTGAGCATCTCCATTTCTTTCTTTCTCTCTCTCTCTCTCTCTCCCTCTTTCCACCCCCTCCATTTCCACCCCTCTGCATCTCTCCACCCCTCCCGCACTCCACTCCTAACTGTTTTCCTTTCCCTCCTCTCACCCCCTTCAATCCCTGTGCCTTATCCATCTCACCACCTTTCACCCAACCTCTCTCTCCCCTTAACGAACGCCCATCTCGCCACCCCCTCCTCCTCACCTCCTTTTCCCTCTATTCTTACCCATTTCCGGTTCCTTCCTCATCTGGGCGACTGGGATCGTGCCCTCATTTGTCTCATTGCCTTTTCTTCCCCTTTTTGACCCCAATCTCCTCCCTCTCCTCACCCCTTTCTCACACTCTCTCTATCTCTTCCCTTCACTCACTCTTCTTACCTTCTCCTATTCACAACCCCCCGCCCACCTCCCCTTCCAACCCCCGACCAGAACCACCTCCCTCTCCCCAGTGAGGCGCCCCTGTACAGACACCGGCGGGCCTTCCCCCTCGCCAGCCCAACGCCATACAAAAGCCCCACAATGCAAGATCTGGGCGAGGCTGCAGACAGCCTGCAGGTAAAACTGCTGCCCCCTAACCACACACAACCACCTGCTCACTCACAATAGGGGTGCCCAGTCCCGTGGGAACCCCTGTGTCCTGTGGTGTTCATTCCACCTCAGCTCCTGATCAAAGTTAATTAAACCCTTTCATGTATCTATTGTCCATAGAATGTCCATAGACATTTTATTAAGACTAATTCCAGCTCTCAATAAGATAATGGGCGTATGCCCATCGCATTAGCCCGGTACCACGGGCTGGGTGTCAGAGCTCCTCGATTGGATGAGACATTTCAATGACCAGGTGTCTGCAGGGAACCCTCTGAGGGCTTAAATAATGAGCAAAGCTAATTACAGGACTGTTTGATACGATAGGATTACCGCCTGTGTCTGAGCAGCAGGAACTGGTAACCTGTCCTGAGTGGATTAGACTGGATTAAGAGAGCGACAGTTCTGTGAACGACTGCCGGTGTCATGGCAGCAACACTCCTGCGGAGCGGATTGTTTCTCAAACCCAGATACCAGGTAAATAAAGAAGCCAGTTAGCAAAACAGCTAAATTAAGGGTCTCAGTAATTCTAAGTAATTAAGAGTTTAGTTGGAATACAACATCGGCAATACACAGGGGCCCCCGAGGACGAGGGTTATGGACCACGTTGCTGACAGACAGACAGCAGGGATACCACGATTTGATTATGTAGGTAGCGTTTTCTGGACGGGTTACAGAATGACGCCCACTGAGGTGACCGACACTTGAAGGAATGAGGGGAAACTTAGCAAGAGAGCGAGGTCAGTGATACTCAGACTGAGGCAAATGGCTCTTTGATGTGTTTTCTGTGGCCCTGTGGAGCCTGTGGTGTCACAACACTGTGCGATGATGTTGTAGCTCAACAGACACAAATGGCCACATGGTCTCCCCACCGGCAAAAACTTTTCCACATGATCCTGTTTGAATACGGGATGCATGGTGCCATGATAGTCAATGAAACCATGCATTTTCACCACAGGGGCTCTTTGTAGGCAACATTGATCGCTAATGTGGCCCCTTCAGCACTGCAATGATGGGGGTGTGACGCTCTCCTCTCCTCTCTCACCAGCCACTTGGGTTCCCGTGCTGATTTGGCCCATACAACCTCTTGCAACCGTTCTTCATTTCCGAGTGTCGGGCCCCTCCCCCTGTATCCCTCCCAGGAGACAAAAGGAGAACAATCGGCCCATGGTTTTGTGTAGCACAACCAGACAGCAAGGCGTGGTCTGAACCCGGCCCGAGACTATCCCTGCTTCACTTCTGCTGCCTGTGCCTGCCTTTAAAGCACTCTTTCATTACAGCTCCCGAATGGATACATCCAGTAGGGTCGGAGCATGTGCTACAGATGGGTCTCAGTCTAGCTAAGATGTGCTGGTCTGCAGTGATATAATTTTTCCCTCTTTGCAATATTTGATTACACGAACGAGTTTCTCCGAACTTGTGGAGGAAAGTTTCGCCATTGTCATTGCTGAAGAGACTGGCTTCTAACTCTTTGAGTGAAAATCCAAAGAAAAGAAAAGAGAAAGAAAAGGTGAATAGAAAGGCTGGTTGAACACCAACCTCACTGCAGCTGTAGAATCGGCAGAAACGGGCCGAGGCTCATCCTACCCACAGCACTTCCCAGCGCAGCACGGCGTAGACTCGGCCTGCTCCAACACTAACCCCCGCGCGATACCTAAGCCGTGACCACACTTAATCTGTAACACAGACCACACGGCGGAGGTGGGTTTCAAACGTTTGAATGCTGATCTAGAAACGTCGGTTGAGGTACAGATAGTGTGCAGGAGCGTTTACAGTCTCACTCTGGGGTGGTCAGCTGGGATCTGGACGTTTCTGCTGCAGGCCAAATCTCAAAGATGGCTCTGATTAATAAGAGTAACTAAATAAGCAATACGTATTAAACAAAATAGATTGCAGAAAAAGGACTCTCCGTAGAATCTGTCAGAGTTGTGGATTAAAAGGCCTAAAACAAAGCCCCCAAAGAAACGACAATAAACTAAAATCACTGCATTCATCGCTCTGTGTGGCCTGATAGAAGAGTGCAGTTCAATCGCAGTACAGGTTGAGGAAACCGATCTATAATCAACACAGACCAGCAGGGGGAGGCAGTTGCTCACGACACATAGAGGCAGTGATCCATCTCGCCTGAAATTGAAATCGTAGCAGAGCTGGAATGTCTGAAGATTTTCTGCAGCGTTTCCAGGCGGCGTTTGGGTTACGAACGTGTTCTTGTTAGCGGTTTTCGTTAACCAAAGAAAAAAATAAGTAAGGAGAGGGAGGAGGTTTTAAAGAGACACGATAGAAGATCCTCAAGTAATAAGTGTTCGGTGGAGTCATGGTCAAATCATTAATACTTTAACGGCACTTTCTACACTTGTGGTTTATGAATTCACCCCTTTTCTGCATGACTGCCTGCGCCTGACTCAAAAGGCTACAGCATGTGGGGTGGGTGTTAGTGTGTGCTGCACTTGTGTGTCTGTCGAGGCTGCTCAGTTGAATGGCACGGGGCCACTCTTTGGGAGTTTGACTTTTCCCTGTGACTGTTCTTTTGTTTGATTGTTGTTTTGTTTTATTTCTGTTTTGTATAGAACGTAGAAATCAACAGAGACCCGGAAGAGGCTTTGATAACCGTCCCCGAACATATATAAGAAAGCCTGGAGAAAGCGCGAACAGCTGGACAGAGAGCAGTGGACGAGAGGGTTGAAAATCGTTGACTATTTCGGTGCTTTTTACCTCTGGTACAACTTCATTTTGCATTTTTTTTTTTTTTTTGCAATCCATTTTTAACTTATTCTATAAATGCTGCTGTAAGAACAGGTGCAGAGTTCATGGACTGCCCCCAGCTGCTGCAGGATTTAGGATGCTTTGAAATATCAGGGATTGTCGTTTAGGGATGCAGGGCCTTTCACAGCATCCAGGCAGAGAAGACTACGGTCCTTTTGATGCTCTGAACCTTACCGGTTGGACCACAGTCACCGTCCAACGTAAACTCTGGGGAGGGATGTAAACGAGGGAGATGAAGAATGTATCTGATTGTGATGGAAAGGAAGCAGAATTGAAATCATATATTTAGCCAATAATTATTTTGACCAGATTAATTGAGTGTTTTTTTTTGTTTGTTTGTTTACAGTTTCTCTTTTTGGTCAAAGACTAGGAAGTTATTCAAGGTTTATTTTGTAATTTTTTTTTATGTTAGCATTTTAATATTTTATAAAACCTTGCAATATACATTTAAAAAAAATCACCTTATTTCCAATTACATTGTGACACTTTAACACAAACAGCAGAGCTTGAGATCATTTCATATATATTCCTTGAAGCTGACACCGACAGAGGGGAAGGAATTAGGGGTTGCGCCGGCTCTGTACCTTGTGCAACACTCATTTGCTTCCCCCTACCTGCACAATTCGTGCTCAGCTTTATTAACACTGTTCAGGATCCTGCCTGCACATGCTGCAACACTGACAGGCAATCAGGCAGGACACCACTGAGGGGAAATAAGACCATCCGGACTCCCTCAGTGAGGTATAACTGTACACTTGACCCACAGAGCTTAGCGGTGCTGCAGAAGAAAGCATCTTCCCTAGATTGGCATAAGGTTGAGGATTTTCTGAAATGCATCCAAAGCCTGATGACACTGTATGACGACACCATGTCAGACATGCCTCGGTAGACCTGCCCAAGAGGAGGTCCGCTCACAGAGGCCATGTGAGTCTCGTAGCCCCAGTGTCCACAAGTGACATTTGTGCGGGAGACTTGGTGTGCATATTGGTTCGCACCCTCTACAGCTCCCGTGGTTCTCTCTACCAGGGCCAGAGTCCAGAATCCTGGTCCCAGTGAGAGACCCAGATCTCCTCAGTTTTGTAGCTCACCACTTTTCTAGAGGCTTGGGAACACACATTAATTATTGAGACATTCAGCAAGTCTCATCCCCTCACTTGTCAATGAGGGCAACTCTGATCTTGGGGGGCGACTCAGTGTCTGGCTTGATTCTATATTAACAAACAATAGGTTTTAGTTTGATAACCAGGATGTGAAGTCGTGAAACTCAGGTAATAGTTTATCAAATTCATGGCGAGGCTTTAAGGCAGTTTGAATCGAGGCCAGACTATTCGATGCTGCAAATGAAGACTGTTTGCTGCTGTCTGATGTACACTGTATCCAAGACTCAGTTGATGACTGTTATTCCCCTATCTGTATTTACTCTGTCGGCAGCATGAAAAAGAATCGGGGACGGAGTAGAGGACATGCGTTGTATATTCTGTGTTAAACCTACCTTGTGTCTTCCAATACCTTTACAATGAAGTCCACTCGGAGCGCAGGTTGGGCCCCACGGTCCTGACAGCACTGGTTCCGGTCTGGCCTGTGTCATAAGCCCCCTTTCACACTAGCACACAGGGTGGGTGTATGTGGCATTGCGCAGGCTCGGGTGGGCTCCAGTTAGTGACTCCTGTATCTAATCGCGTAAATATTCAAGAACCAGCCTGCCACTGACAGTGTGGGGCTCTTTGACTGTTGAATGTACTGTGCTATATATTTATATAGGAATAACTAGCTGCATGAAGTAGTTATTCATATACTATAGTTACAAGAGGGTGCAAAACATATATAGGGCCGACTGTATCAGTCACAATAGGGGCTGTGCAGGGTCTAGCTGTACTGGGTTGTTTTCCTGAACCAACACCTTTCCATTCCATTTAAATCCTACAGGTACGTCCTGCTGCGATGTTTAACAGTCAGATGTTGCCTTGGTAATGCATTTCTTCCATGATATCCAATGCAGTTGCTCTTTAACAAACAAGCAAAGCCAGAGCAGCTCACGGCTCCAGTTCAGGCTTCAAAATTAAATGCAAGAAACTGCTAGTTACAATACTGTTTGTTTCTGCATGGATTTAATGTGACAACGATTGGCCAGTAAAAAGAATTTAAAGAAAATTCTACTATTCCATTTCGGTAGACAACAAGCAGCACAAGAACCCAGTTTTAATGGGACCACGTTCAAATGGAAATGTTCGGTTCAGCGATGGCTCAGAAGAGCTGGGCTCCTCACGGGCCTAATATCAGTGACTCGGCTCCTCGCACCGGACTGAAACACACCGCCGGTGTTCGCGTGGCCACGGTGCCCTCGCTGTGCAGGGAGAAGTGGAAGTAGCACAGATGTGTGGAAGCTCAGATGCATTTCCCCTCTCCTCTCTGGAATATCTCTGGTGGCTCTCTGTCTGATTTACAGGTGACTGACTTCCTGAGTCTACTTTGAACTCCAGCCATTCACAATAATAAAGGAAGTTTGACTAAATTAATGTAAGAGGATTCAAATAGACTGTGAAACACATGGGTTCTGGATGTTATCAGTCCTAATAAAAAAATACTGATTCTATTTTGTAGAATAAGATGACTATTATACAGACCTGTCATTGTGTTTTGTTGTAGGTGTTTTGGGTGGAGGGGTTAGTGGATATAAATACACTTGCTACAAAGGTTCAGAAGGGGACAAATTCCCCTAAAAACACAAAAACTTTCAAAATAAACTAATGATTGATGTGTGGAGTGGAAAACTTTGTGAGGAGAATGCATGACGTCAGTCTCGGCAGATATCTGATATATGTCCGTGAGGAGGGTACATTTTAAACTATGCTAAACCAGAGTTTGCACTTAAATAAAAGAGTTAAAACCTAAATAAAAAAGTCAGTTCACACCAAACCACTAAAAAAAGGAGTACATAAGCTAGTAAAGATCAATCGTCAGAGTTAAAAAAAAGAACCGGTTTTAAAAGGCAAACCCAGCAGAGAGTAAACAGCAGAACTCAATTCAGGAGGACGACGGCAGGCTTTCAAACTCACCAGGAATGGCGGTAGATGCCTGTGGTTGGCACTAAGGTTCACATTTGGTTTCCCTGGATATTTTGGAGCTGGTAGGCACAGCGTCAGTGGCCTTTATTTTTCCAAAAGCAGAGGCTGTGTGTGGAGGGGTGGGGGTGACAGAACGCACTGTGTGAGGGCAGATTGGATTACAGAGTGGGCGTGAAGTCCTGGCCCAAAAATAAAAGCTTGTTTGTTGCTTTTTAAGTTCACAACCATAAAACGACCTCCGCTGCAAGCATTTAAATTCAAGCCCACAGTGTATTAACTTCTATACCTACAGTGTCCAGTCAGGTTAAGTTGACCTTGCCCCCAAACCAAACTACTGAACCCTTTCTCTTTTTCCCGTAAGGCCGTCACTGCCACTCCTGGTATTACTGGAACCTTTACAACCACAGAAAGTATTTTAATTATAATGCAGTGTGGTAATTAGACTGATACAAGACTAACATCTGGAGACTTCACCAGCAAAGCCAAAATGACACATCCCCTTTTCCTGAAGTCTCAACAGTCAACCTTGTTTGACCAGTGACCCCCAGATGTGGTCCTGGAGAGCCCAGAAACATCTCACCAATGTGCAGTTGTGCAGGTAGTGTTTTGGTTAATAGTCATTTAAAGATTGGAAAGAAACACTTGAAAACACCGTCACTCCCGGAGGATCGGAGTTCCCCCTAATGGACGAGTGACTCACTGATCAACAACAAACACATTTTCAGTCTTTAGCAATGGGGGAACTGCACTGCTCACTGGACTGGGGTTTCTGGGAACCAGGCTGGGAGCCGTGCTCTACAGAGACCCACTTAACTGGAGAGTCACTCTGAACGGCTACTTAAAACTAATAAGAGTTAAAGCCAAGTTTACGAGCTCAGAGAGAGTGTGTAAGTAGGATTGCTTGCTCAATGCCTTGGCAAGAACAGAGGTAAAAGGAGGGGGATTTCTTAAAGCAAGGCTTAAGGGCAAAGGGGAAAAAAGCTGAGAAGGAATCACAAAAAACTGTCATTCTGAGAGTGAACAAGAAACAGGAGCGGGAAACACTGCTGCCAAGAACAATCACCTCCTTGTTCTGCAGTTAAGTCTTGAGCTACAAACTGGCAATAAACAGGAGGGACAGAAATTGCCTTTTACTGGATTGGCGTTCTTCTCTGAAAATGAAATGCTCCAATAGATCAGCAAATTCCTGCAAACGCCACGGCAGAGGAACTCAATAAAAGGTCTCTCTCACACGGAAAAAATGCACCTCTGAAACTGACTGCATGGGAAAACTGGCTGCTGTTGTCTTTATCAGATCACAGCAGAAACTTCTGCAAGTTCTTTGGAATTAGAATAGACCGTACTTGTTGGGCAGATTTTAAAACCATCAAAACAGCAGCCACAGCTAGGTTTATCTTTCTAGGACATGTCCCAAATGTTGTGGGAGAAGATAGGGTCGGTTTGGAGAAGCACTGCTTAGAGTCGGGGCGAGAGCAAGGGTTGTGCAGAAGAGTGCAAAACTACAGACAATGGTGTGCAAACAAAGTGCTGAGAGGAACTCAGGATTGTTGCAGTTTCAAAAATGGTTTTCAGTGCAGCAGCTTGACTGAATCGAGTTCCCCAACTTTCCCCAAATAGCAATCTGTGGGTTTTACAAGCCGTTGCCGATCCAGTCCGAATGCATGAGAACAGAGGCCATGGGGCAAGGATGTGGATTACATAGAATTATATAGAAGCAGTTAATAAAGTGTTACTGGAGGTTTGCTTTTCCTTTCTATGTCTATTCTATTGCAGAAATACATCCTGCTTGTCCAGCTGAACACAGTCATTCTGTGTCACAGTCAACACAGCACCTAGCATGAAACAAACCATGTAAAGGGTTCCTCACGGGCAAACCCTACAGCTGCACAGCCCAGGTCCTGCACGAGACATCGGTCCGCCTGTAGAGCCAACACAAGGACCTGGAAACCTCTCATTCTGATTGGCTGATGAGGCAGTGCTGGCTAAATTCAGTCACTTTGAGACCTTTATAACAAATACCTTCACCAAGGCCCCTTAATTGGACCACAGAGGCCTGGGTTGGAGAGCACGTCAAAATACACACTGCAGCTTTCACACAGTCATCCAATCTCAGCCTTGTGCTTCAGCCACCGCCTCGAACCTCAACTACAATCAGCAGCTGCCGAGTACAATAAGAGAACAAGAGGCATTGAGTCAGTATTACTTAATTTAATACACAATATAAAACATTTCTCATGTAAGACAATGCCTTCAAACTCTTGAAGCATGAAAGACCTGTACAAAGCCACCATAAAATATATAAAATGCAAAATAAGAACAGATCATTAATAATATTAAGCAGAGCCGAGTCAGTGGTTCATGTAAGACAGCGTTAACCGGGTTTGTCCAGTCATCAAAGGAGAAGAGTCAGCCAAAATATTGAGCATTTCCCAGGTGTCTTATTTAACATGTATTTTAATTTTATTTACAGTATTGGTCCTAGGTCTGAAAAATCTTTATTTATATATTTACTGTATGGAATGCAACAATGTGAATCCAAAACAAGACTCTTTAACTAAATGAACTAAATCGCTTCAGTCAGCAGCGATATTTCTGTGCAATGTGTCCGCTGCGCTCAGTCGCACACTGAGTCTGTGGGCCTTGACTCTGGGAAGCCAATGACTGCTTACTAAAGGGGAAAACCAGCTCCAAGGGAGATTCCCCAGATGAAACACTCAGGTTTAGACCAGTCTTTCTTTTTCAGAGAATCCTCCTAGTCAAATCAACAAGCTTCAACGCAGAAGTGCCGTAGTCACTCCGTGGGGAAGGATTTTCCAACAATCTCACCGCACCTGCTTCTCGCACAATCCCGGGAGGCGAGTTTGAGAAGCAGTTTTCCATCTCACGAGTTTGTAAGGATATTCCGAATGCCTGCCCTAGCAGACGCACACGCCATTGTCACACAAATGCACCAAGGATCGTCATGGATTCTTCTTTGGTTCAGCTGACCCCAAACCCCCTACAACCCCCTTCTCCAAGTCCTCCAGCCACAACGGTCACTAGAGAGAGACTCTCGGCCCAGCCGTCGCCTCGGCCTCCATCGCCTCCTTGTGCTGAGACGCCCAAGTCTGAGGTTGCTGATCGTGCAGCTGCAGGGCAGAACAAAGAGAGAGACACACGTCAGGTCGGCACATTTAGCGTATCACAGGCTTTTCCGTGGGACGGTGCAGCGGGACAGTGCTGGGAATATGCGACGCTTCAACTAGACAGATAAGTGACAGGAACTAAGAGGGTTTTCCCCCCCCAAGTTTTGTTGGTTTGTTTTAAAAGAAACTTGGGGATTCCAATCCAAGAGGACACATAATATAGGATCTTATCTAGTAATGAAGAAAAAACGTTTTTTTTTTAAATATTTTGGACCCCTAGATCGTTATTCTTTGCTACCCCAGCACATCTTAGCTCGGCTGGACTCCTGACCCTGGAGGGGAGCAGCTTCATCCTTACCTGTGCGATGAAGTTGAGCACCTTGAGCTTGGAGACCTCCTTCTCGGCCCGCAGCCCCCAGTGGAACTCAAACTCCTGGGGCTCGGTGTGGGGGATGCGGTTGTACTCCAGGTACCTGAGACGGAGGAGATGAGCCTTTACAAAGCTAATCATATACATTTAATCACACGCCACAAAGAATACATTTTGACATACATGATTGTGCCTTTTAATAACAAAATAACAATAATAAATGTATTGTCACCAGGAATGCAAGGTGAGGCTATGGGACTCAGCTCCCTGCTTGCCCCAGACAATCACGCTACTCTCCGGTGTGGTATAAACAGGAAGTCTATGGTCTGCGAGACTCCCGCTCTGAGCACACCTTGACCCCTCTCCCCTGCTGGGATTCAAACCTATGACCCACTCCTTTACTTCCCAGCAGATTAGCCCTCTGAGCCGCGGAACAGACAGGTAGGTGTGAACTGGGCTTTCGGGATACGGCGGGCGGGGGAGACATGCTTACTTCTGCCTCACAAACTCCTCCGTCAGCAGCTTCTTGATGTCTCCGAAGTCTTCGTGCTTCTCCCTGCGGAGACGGGGGACGTCAGTCAGTCCTATACATTATCCACTAACGATGAACCAAAATTAAGGCACAATGTCTGACTGAAATTTGACACGAAGCTAACTAATAGTTCCATTATACTTTATGTATTTTATTTTTACACACATTAAAAGAAAATACCTGATAAATAAAGGCATTTAACTACTGAATTCTGCTAATGTTCAAAACTCTGCAGAGTGAAGTAGGTTTTTTCACCAGTTATTTATGTAATCATGACTGAGAGACCACAACCCCCCCACTCAGGTGTGAAGTGTGTCGTTAGCGGCAGCATCTGTAATAATTATTATTATTATTATTTATTTATTGGCAGACGTCCTTATCCAGGGTGACTTACAAAATATAAGCGCAATACAAAGTGCAAAAATACAATTCAGTACAAGGCATCAAACATTACAAACTCAGATTTACATAATACAAAGCAATTCAAAGCATGATACATTTTACACTCATGCATACAAGTGACAGAAAAGGCAATAGAGAGCTGAAAAGAAAACCAGGTTCTTCACTCGTGATATCAGTCTATATTACGTGTGTTGTCTACCTACCCTTGGTCTATCCGTAGCTTCTTCAGCGTGTTCCAGATGACGGCTAAAGCGAAAGAAAGAGAGAGAGAGAGAGAGAGAGACAGAGAAAACTGAATTGTACAGCTCTGACACAGATGGGATAATAAACTGAGCTAGTGAACACACTGAAGTACTGAACACCCCGAGACACTGAGCTATTGAATAGACACTTAACACAAAGACACTGAGCTCCTGAACACACAGACGCTGAGCACACTGAGCTCCTGAACACACTGAGAAACTGAACAAAGACCCTGAGACACTTACCCTCTTTCACCACTCCTCCCTTCATGAAGATGATGCCGAGGATGACGAACAGAAGGCCGGTTTTCGGTGAGCTTGTGTTGCTGAAACCAAGAAAAACCTCACATTAAAAAGCATCCGATTCAAAGCAGGCCTCTGCGTGACCCATGTGACCACACCGTATGACCCATGTGATCACACTAGTGTCCTGTCGACATCCGCCTACAGGGCTGCAGAGACATTAAGAACAGAAGAGCAGTGGACTAATTTATTCTGCCGCCACAGTTCACCACAAACGGTTACAGGATGGACCTGATTTTCTTCCTAAATACATTTTAAATCCAAGTCCACTCAGCCATTAAGAAATTGGATCGTAATGGGTTCTAAAATTCCAAGACATTCGTTTATTTAAGCTGGGAACGGCTCCAGTGGCTCAATGCCTCGGGACACACTCTCACAAGCGCCTCTCCACTAGTAAACACGGACAGGTCTTCACTTTCGGCAATTACGACTCCTGTTCAATAACTGTAGAGTATTTTTATTAATGATCCCACCCCTGGGTCATAGTCATAAGACTGGCCTGTATCTGTTGTTTACGGAACGGCTGGATAATATTTCAGCTTTTTCTCTTACACATGCAAGTCTTGCATCACAATCACAAAATCATATCTGAAACCATTCCAAATAAAAAAAGAGTTCATACTGTGGGTGAAACAAACAAACATTGTTGTTGCACACTGGCCACATGCAACCGATTTAAATCACCGCTCTGTGTGATGTGATGAGCAATACCGAGCCTGCTGTACGTCTGCCAGTTTTTGGACTCGAAACAATATCTACGACTGCAGAACACAATAAGAGAAGGTGCCCCACCCTGATTTTTCTGGAAAAAGACAAGCAGGACGGAGAGAAAGAAAAGCATCTGAAAGAAAAAACTGTAAAAGGTAGAAAGACAAAATAAAATATTAAAGAAAAACAGGAAAAGGGGAAAAGGGGAAAAAAGGAAGAATAAAAATAAAAAAAGTAAAAAAATGCAGACCAATAACCAGACAAAAAAAGGGAACTAATAACAAAAACACATGGGGCGGAGAACAAAAATAAGCCCACAGATGAGAAAGTGCAGAAGCAGCGAGAGGGGAGGAAAGACCTGCTGAACGGCCGTTTAATAAAACTCTCACGCAGACGGAGTTCATTCCACAGCAGGATGGGGAAATTAAAGACGGCAGACAGGAATGATTGTGAAAACAGCTCCAAATGTCAACACGCCCACGGGCAACGGCGCGGCCGATAGTTCTGTGCGTCGCCCCGCCCCACCGCCACAGAAGAACGTGGCTTTCAATCCCGTATATGTCCTTACTGCCCTCTGGTTCACGTGAGCACCCACGTTATCTGGGTGGTATTGTTACGTGGTCACGTCTTTAAAAAGTTGTTTTGCTGAAGCTAGTCCAGCTGAGCCGAGTGGGTGGGGGGGGTCTATCAAACACGACAACTTTCCACATATTTAGCAATCGTATGACCCACAATATATCTGCCATATCTGACATTTTGGACAGCGGAGGACAGATTCAAGGGAGGCTACCACGTTGATTGACAGACTCCCACATCGTTAGCATGAATAAATGCTCAAAGCTACAGCAGAGCTGGACCGATGAGGCCGAGATCCGCAGTCTGTCTGGGCCTGCAGGTGGGTGGCCAGGTGACCCCGCTGTCAGGATGGGCGGTAACGGGCTCAGATTCCACTCACAGGTCCAGTGGGGCTCCGTCCACGTGCTCGAGCTTGTTGATCAGGATGTAGGTGTGATTTTTCACATCAATCTCCACCAGTTTGAGGCCAAACGTCTGCAAGAGAAACAGAAAGTGAGAGGGTGGGGGGGGTGCATTCTGCTCATCACTCGTATTGAAACACTTTTAAATGCTTCTTCATATTTACATCAAGCCAACGGCGTCTCAGGCCACACCGGGCCCAGACACTGGGGAGCTTATCTATAGCGGCAAGCGGCGAGGCTCCAAGGGGTACCTGCTCAAAAGTCCTGTTGACTCGCTTCATGATCTCGGGGTAGATGTTCTTGTATTCCTTGATGACTTGCTTCACAATTTCTGTGATGAGGTGGAGAGGACGGAGGGAGAGAAGAGTCAGGGAGTATAATCGGCTGTTTGTTTCGCAGGTGCATTTGTATTACCTGAAGCTACACTGCACCCGGAGTGTGAACGGGACTTGGTGCGTTTGTGTGCTCACCCGCTCGTTTGATGGGCATCTTTTTCTGGTCCTTGATCAGGATAAACTGGACAACCTCAGCCATCTAGGATAGAAGAAACAAAACTTAAGATGGCTGAGCTCAGGAAGTGTCGTCAAAGGATAATATACATTAAAACAAAAAGTCAAATATAGACTCACAGTGTGAAAATGATCTTTGCACCGTGTCTATGGTAGTTAAGGTTGTCCATATTGGCCAGTGTAGTTTTTATTGCAGGATACAGTTTATTATGAAAGACACACAACTGAGCCTCTTTTACACAGTCAAGAATCATCACCCTGCATTATATCTCATGGGGCAAATTATTAAGATAATGAGAAGATAATACTGTCAACCACCATGGACAGGAAGAAGAGTGCTGTGTTGTATAATCACATCATTTACAACCCCAATCCACCTGCTGTTGGTACAGATCCCTTTCATCGCCAATTCAAAGAAACTCGTTGATCAAAAGAAACACCGCTTTCGAGTCTTGATGGGCGGCTGATACAAGGGGTGACATTGAAAACCTGCTGGAGTGGGAGAGGCCTGTGCAGGACCAGGGGTTTGCCTGGTGCCAGCCATGCCCTTGGGAAGGAGGGTGGTGAGCAGGGAAGATGTACCTTGCTGTCAACCTGGGCAGGGGTGAGACGCTCCAGCCCCCTCTGGAGCTGGGAGGAGCTGGGCTGGGTGAGGGACACTTCTTCATCGTCATCGTCTGCTTCCGGGGGCTGGGACTGAGTCTGCGGCTGAGCGGAAGGTAAGAACACACGGGTTTGGGCTGACTGGGTTTGTACTGACGGACCAGACACTACTAAATTCAACAAGGAGTAGAGAAACACTATACAATTTTTTAAAATCTGCATTTTGCATGGTTTATTTCCCTGGTCTTGCTTGCCCAACAATTTTAACAGAAACCCAACAAGGAGCTAAGCAAAACAACCATAAGCAAGGGGAGGTGGTAAGGAGCACTGTCCTCAAAACACACGAGAAGATGAGACCATGCTACAATTAACACACCTGAGTATTTCTTAATTTTCCCATTTGCTGCAACTGTCATCTGACCTCGTTGAAACGCCTCACTCAGTTTGGGGGGGAGGGGGATCGACCGCACCAACAGTTTCAAACCCTCAGGTCTCTGCTAAGATTTGACAGTGATCAAATCTGGGGCTTTACAACAGTTCTGTGTTCTCCGAATTGCGCTGATTGGGGGAAATGACTGTGACGGGTCATTAAGAGTGAACACAAGCCCTATTATTATTATTTATGAACAACACATGTTCACTCTTCACAAAGTGGCTGTGGAAGAGAAAGCTTACACTCGATCTTATCTACGTGGAAATAAATCAGCCTTTTCTAAGATCAACAGGAAATGTATAACAGCCTGGCCCCTAAAAACCTCACATGCTATTTTGAGAACACGGCTTAATGTTCAGGATCATGTGTTCAGGGCTAAGTTCATTAAGAAAAGTAAGAGTTATACAATTAAAGCAAATTAAATAACACGCACATGCATTTTACCTCATCTCAACTAAGCAGTGGACAGAATATCGTTCTTGTGTACGAGCTCCTGTTTTGCAGTGGTACAAACATCAGGGAAGATACTAAAAATGCTGCAGGTCAGGGTCTATCCTGAGGTATAGTGGTCCAATTAAGGGCCAAGTATTTTGGCTCATCACACGTCTTGCAGGTCAGCAGCCAAAACACCTGAGAATAAATTGTCCTTCGTAATAGGTGTTGTACGTGTCTCTGTTTGGAGACACAATCAGGCTTAGAGGGGTTTTAATAATTGATAATGGTGGGGCAAAGTGGTCTCTGGTTGATGGGAATATAATACTATAAGTGTAAAATTGTGCAACCACATCTAGTTATGGTGGACACAACATGAAATAGGGACCACTTAACCCACTGTGATGGCATGTGCCCCACACAGATGCCGCGATGCATCTCTCCAAGGCTGATGCACAGCTTGTAAGACCAACCTTGCGTGACTTGTTCTGCGAGCTCTGACTGGCTGAGATCCTCTTCCGAAACTGAGACATCGTCGCCCAAGAGCTGAAACAAACAGCGGGCAGCCGGGGTGTTAATACGGATCACTGTGCGACATGACAGCAGCACATAAAATAGCTGCTGTAGCGCTTTGACTGTCCAGTTTATAAGACAGGCTGAATGAGAGGAATAACAGAGGGAATCTGTTCAAAACCCACTATTAAAATACAGATTATTACTACTACTACTACTACTACTACTACTACTTGTGATCTGTGTTCAGAAGCTGCCTGGGACGAAATATTTCCGCAGAAAAACAACTGAAGAAAAGTTATTGTCTTTTAAACATGTTGTATGATATTATACAGAACGTCGCCAAACATACGCACTAAACCCTTAAAGTGAAGTAGTTTCATTTCCCCCAATGCATACAATCACAGTATATTATATAGTTATTTAACGGCTTACTTCAAACAACTAACTCACCTAAACACAACACTTTAAACCCAATGTTCCCGCTTTATTTATCCAAACTGATCGATTTGAGTTCCTTCCCCGTCGACACGGCGCACAATCATTGCGTCACTAACAACCACCGAGTTCAGCTGACAACCATAGAGTGGTCCATGTGTGGAAGAAGGATTTGCTATCGGGTCCTCCAAAGGCTTTTAGTTAAAGATTTTTTAAAGAGTCAGAGAAACAAAATAAATAGCATTAACTTTGTATTAGATACAAGCATTTTCAGAAAAAAATATTTATGTGTTATGTTATATTTTGTGCAGAAATCTCTCTTTCTCTTTTCTTTCGCTATTTCTGGCTTTTTAGGACGAGATATAAACAAGTGCATTGTGGGACCGAGGCAGTGCGGCGCAACTCCGTAGTGCCAGTTAAATTATATAATATTATTAAGTATTATATTTTTCTTTCTTTCAGTCTTTCTTTAATATAGTTCACTTTAATGGTTTAGTGATGAAGTTTTGATAATAGGTACGCTACATTAATACATTATAAATTAATTAAACAAAGACAAAATAAAAATAAAATAACAGCCACTAAAGATCTAGAATAAAGAAACAAATACCTTTATTGTGACCCGATTGCGATAATTGAGTGTAAAATTTCCTGTAATTATGATTTTATAATTATTTTTAATTATTAGTTTATTCATTAGTTCAGCTCTTGGCTTTTATTGTATTTTGGGTAATTATAATTTCTTAATGTCTCTTTTATCAAAGCGTAATCACTGGACTATAAACGTTCATTTTTTAATATGCATTATTATTGTTATTATTATTATTATTATTATTATTATTATTATTAGTAGTAGTAGTAGTAGTAGTAGTAGTAGTAGTAGTAAGCTAGTAGTAGCCTAATATTAAATATACGTGACATTTTAACATAATTGCATTGACTCCATTATATATTTTAAATACTACCTTCACGTTTATTGATGCTTTACAAAACCCGTAATCTTGTTGCCCAACACCTTCACAAAGGGGCAATGGTAATTCACTGGCTCTGCATAAAACTGTGAATGTGGTTGAATGGCGCTGTATGAACTCATATATTTGCAGAAAAGATGTGCAGAGGGCGAACTGTGTCTTGTTATTCCTCCTGGAAACAGCCGAGTTTCTGCGCAATCCTCTTCTCTTTGCACCGCCTTGCGCAACTTCCAGTGACTTTCAAACTCTCCGGAGAGATTATGCCCCCAGGCAAGTCAGAGCACGTAACGCCTTGAGGTTTGGAGAGAGGAAAAGACTGCCCCTTTCAGCCCGAGAATTAAATATATAAATATATATGTATATACCCGCACCTTGATCTCGTCCCACAACAACATCCTCTGTCTGAGGCTCACAGATCTCTGTCCATCGCCTGCGCCGGGTCTGTGAGAGCTGCGCAGCGCACGCACGCACGCATTGCTGCACCGAGTGCGCCGGGGACTTGCGGGACTGGACGGCGGGGACATCCACCAAGAATGGGAGACATGCAGAAAATTAGACTCCTATGGCTCGTCTTGCTGTCCCTCACGACGTTATCACGGATGGGATTCGCCGAGGAATACAGAGCCCGTCTCCTAAGGTCGCCGAATAACGGAGGCGCCGGTGTGTACCTGCAGGTATGGATGCGAGGACAGCCCTGGTAGTGTTTAATGCATTGGCAACTTAGTTTCTGCTAGTTAGGCAACACTGATGTTCAAAAAGTCAGTGACATTTTCGTCAAGGGGGAATTACATCAATATTTTCAACAATCACAGAAGGACTACTATGTTAAATTCAAAGTTAAGGTGCGAAATTGCAGGAAGCTGATATTTACGCAGCGGCGCGGTGCTGCACGCAACCGGTTCGGATTTAGTATAGAGATGGATCCAGCAGGACTATCGCAGCCAGCTGTTTAAAGACGATACTTACAAACGGGCTAGCAATGACAAGAAAACGACTAATAAAGTGCGCAAAGAACCTGGAGTCTAAATCGATAGTAAATGTCGTCTTTCCAGATTGATGTAGAAGGATTTCAAACAGAGAAGTCAAAATCTCAGAAGGAGCTCTCCGCACTGGATAAAACTGTGTATTAGTTAATCGATGTAATGTTTTAGTGCAACTAAACCAAATCGTCCGTCTGTGGCTGTCGGAAGTGTGCATTCAGTGAAACCGGACTTCAAAATGTGCGGAGAAAATTGAGATAATTAAAGACGCTGGCACAACGCCAAGCATGAAAGGGACCCAATGATCTTAACGCGGGTTTTGCCTCATTCAAACTCTGACGCCAGATTCTAAGTGGAAAATAAACGTATGAACACATGGCTTATGGACAGGAATGCAGATGCATGTCAAAACCCATAAATCAGAAAGATACAGAGCTGGGAACGCAAAGTAGCTATCTGGGCACAGAAATGAGGGGGAGGAAATTGAACAGTGAACACAGATTCCTTAGAAAACAATTAAAAGCTCAGTAAGATGAGTCTGTTTCGGCTTTTGGAGAGCTGGTACATTACATCAGTTAGCAGACATCTAGACTTATAAAATTAATGGAACATGTATTTTTAATAATAATAATAATAATAATAATAATAATAATAATAATAATAATAATACACTCAGTCAATGTATTGACCTTCAGGGGATAAACAATAAGATGTGTTTACATCATTCATTATCATTATTAACCTATATAATACACTAGCCTATGTACTGTGTTACTGAATCACAGATATGTGCAGCTGTTGTACATGCATTCGTCCGTAACACGTAAAGTGATTTGTACTATTGTCATTTGTATTGTCTTTTGTAAAACCTGCCTGGCACAGTTTATTTGTTTTTCGTCATGGCGGTCCCTATAGCCTCACAATACAGACCTTTAGCTCTTGGTAAACTATGACCACATCGGTGATTATGCGTAACATAGATATTTCACAGCGAGGTCGTAAGTGCAGGCTTTATCCGCCCCCTCCTCCTCTACCCCATGGAAGGGTCTGTTCATGCGCCACATCGCCACCCTTACCTGCGCGCTGCCTGCTCTGCTGAATCCGGCTCCACGTTTCTACAGGGTGGCCAACAGCGCCGGATAAGACATATGAGGCACTTAGACCAGCTGTTTCCTAACTAGCGGGGTTATAAATCTCATAATTGAGCATAAACAGACATTTTCCCATTCCAAAACCTGTTGTTAGCATACAATGGAATAACTAAGTGAAATAAAATTGCACCCTAGTTGCATTTAGGTAGCCATATAGAATCTCTGCACTTCTACTGCACTTATTGTATTTGTCTGACGCGTAGATCTGGGTAATTGGGTAACCAGCGCATCCCATTGCGATGCATTCCCTTGCCTTACCAATTGAATCATAATTATTATGATTATTATAATAATCTGTTGTTTGTCTTTTTTGACAGCGAATGAAACGTCAAACCAGTCAACCGAAACCAGAGGTAAGTCCTGACAAGTCTGCACAATCTTGCAGCCTGAAACTGAAAACATGTGAATCCCACGGCAGCAAACCAGACAGGACATGGGACGTGCCATGAATAATAATAACAACAATAATAATAATAATAATAATGAACGTGCTCTTTTCATTAAATCGCACACAATGAAAACTACTGTGGAAACATTTCCTGGGGTGCTTTTGATGGCATAGCTATAAATGCATAGCTTACTTACTTTAACAATATATACTGTATTTATGGACAATGATAGGATTGTGGATGATGTATTGAAATGCCAGAAATGTGCCATTGAAGTGTGCAGCTGACGTTACTGCAACCAACAGGAAACAACACCCTGTAGGGGAAAACATGTTTCTACAGCATTTTGCTGACGTCATAGCTGTCAGAAGGAGAGGTGTTAGATAGGTAGCTGTCCTTTGAATTGATAATATTGTGCAGTAGTCCACCTCTCACGCACAGCCTGACATTGCTGTGTAGCCGTTGTTCCTGGAACGAAATACATTCTGGAGTGGACCCAACCCTAATCCTTACCTTTTGTGTAATGTTGTTCGAGGAATAACAGACACACAACACAATTGGCTTATGCCACTTGTCACTGCTTGCAACATTGAGAATAATGCAAACCAGACCACTGTGGCTTGGAGCCAAGGTCGATTTCTCTGAATAAACAACTCTTCTCTTTTCCTGCCAAAAGATTGACACTGTAGGCAATTTATCCTCTATTCAATCTACTACTATTCCTCTTTCATTGTGCCATCTGTATTTCACAATCCCGCCTCCAAACATATACAAGAAGAAGTGTTTTATTTTCCTTTTGGAATAGAACAGAAGACTTCTGTGTGGATTTCCAGGATTTCCAAAATGTAAGGCACATTTCTGGTGTGGTCTGGGCCTTGATTTCAGTGTGAAAGTGCAGGTCAACACTCGGGCATTTGTGATGCAAAAATAAAATAAAGAACTAGTGAACTGTATGACTAGCATCTGTCAAAAATCAGCATCGAGGCTGTAATCCCAGCAAGCCAAATGACTTTGTGCCAACACTGTCATAAAGTGAACGCAGAACTCTGTAATGCTTTGGCAACACAGATTTGTAGACTCCAGGGGA
Organism: Amia ocellicauda; assembly: GCF_036373705.1. Classification (NCBI taxonomy): domain Eukaryota; kingdom Metazoa; phylum Chordata; class Actinopteri; order Amiiformes; family Amiidae; genus Amia; species Amia ocellicauda. The sequence continues at coordinate 47,280,544 of NC_089856.1, forward strand.
TGTATATTTGTGTGTGTGTGAATGACAACATTATTAAATCACATTTACGTAACGATATTACACAGAAGAGAATATTCACAAATATATAAATTACAACGTTGCCAGAATGAAATGCCTTAGGTTCTGTTTCGCGTGTCTGATTGTCTTCCCAGTTGAAGCTCACGGAGTTCCACGTGCGATCTACGGTCGTGTCCCGCTACGCCCGGACCACGGTGGAGAGTACAGTGTGGAACCAGCTTCCTGTCCACAGAGAGGCTGCTTTTGAAGTGGATCTTCCCAATACAGCATTCATTTCCAACTTCACCATGTACGTCTGGGGCTTTGGGGGAATCTGTTACTCACTAACATATTGCTGCACTGGGTTGAATCAATGTAACCCTCTAAGTCAAGTCTCAAAGGAGGGCCAGTGTCTTTTTGTCCCAGTAGCTTAACTGGTCTGATTGACTGATTGCCGGGATGTATATAGTACAGTTCACAGGGTGAATGTAAACCGGTAAGAAAAATTAAATCCTTATTTTATAATCATCTTGTTTCAGAGGGTAGCCACAAAATAAATCATGAAAAAGTCTGAAAAGATTAACAAAAAGCAAACAAAAAAACAAAGTTTGAGGCCAAATATAAAGTTTAGGCCCAGATAAAAAAACGACAAAAAAAAACAGAAATATACAGATGCCAGGCAGTAGTTGACTTTCCTGTAAACTATTGACACCTCCTGTTATCCCCCCTGCCCATAAGGTGGAGGAAAAAAGATTGGTTAAAGATAAACAAAAAAGCTGAACAGAGTAGGCCCTGAGGCTGGGCCTCGCCTGAAGTGTTCTGGCAGGTCACAGGGGTGGGAAAGGGGGGAGGCAGGCCGGGCATGAATAGGCGCCACTGTGTTTGGGAGTGAGAACGTTCATTGAAGAAATGGAGGGTGGGGGTGGGGGGGAGCTCGCTGCTTCCACTTTTGTTTACCAGGGCTAAATCCCAAAACACACATTCCTTTTTCAATTTGGATTGGTTTGATTTTGCCATGAAAGACTGAGATCTTCTTATTCACTGTGCATGTCCACACAACACAAGGTCACTGTTCTCCATGTAGGAAATTTGCCACATTTTCAGTATATAAAACTGTAAGTGAGTGACTATTGAAAATCTGTTTGTTTTTCCATAGTAAACCATTTCAGAAGTGCTCGTTTTATGTCATTTATGTATTTATAAAGCTTTGCGGACTTCGTTTCAGGGGTCAGGAATAGTCCCAAGATCTCAGGCAGCAACAGTGGGATTTTGGAACGATTTCCAAATGTTTCCCGAAGGCGTACAATTAGAAGACAAAAACAACAACAAGTTTTGCAATCTTAAAATGGGCAAATAACATAATTAGCCAAAAGCGCCTTTTAGGCATAAATAAAGTACTTCCTCAGGGAATATTAACTCGACTGACCATGCCAGTGATTGTGTTTCACATCTTTGCGCTTCAAACTGAAATTACACAATCAGGCTCTGTATCCGTTCTGCCGTTTTCTTTTGCTTTTGTTCATACTAGTGAAACATTTGGCTGAAAATCCCAAAAAGGGCAGCTGTTTTCCACACAAATGGGCAGTTAGAAAACTCTCCTCTGTATTTGTGTAGAAGATTAATGCACGCTTACAGAAACACTACTGTAACTAGAGTTGCTTACTTTTATCCCCCTGTTACATCATGTTATTGTTATGATTAGCTGCAAAACTCTTGTAGGTCAAAAGTTAACATAAGGAGTTTTAAAAACAAAAATCTCTCTCTCTCTTTCAACAGCACTTCTGATGGCAAAGTGTACGTCGCTTTGGTGAAGGAGAAAGGCCAAGCAAAGAAGATTTATGACGACGCAAGAAGGAGAGGACAAACTGCTGGGCTTGTGTCCACTAAGTGAGTACAGAAACTGTCAGAAATGGAAAAACCACATCCGTTTTTGGAAATGATATTCAACCCTGACAAAAAAGAAGCAAAGATATATAATGTTACATCGATTGTGGTTAGTATATACTTTTTAAGCATGAACGTAGGGTCTATGATACATGCTCTATAGGAGTGCTACAGCTTCTCATCTATGCTTACATCCTTAAACCCTTAAAGTGTGCCCCATTTCCAGTATCCCCATTCTGACTGCTCTTGTTTTGACAGAACGGGGGAGGCTTCATATTAACTCTGAACCCCCGGTCCCTTTATCCCCGACCCACAGAGAGAGGGAGACGGAGAAGTTCCGGGTGGCTGTCAGCGTACCGGCTGGCACTCAAATGACCTTCACCCTGACCTATGAGGAGCTGCTGCAGAGGCGGCTGGGCCACTACGAGCTGGCTCTGAGCGTCAGGCCTGGGCAGCCGGTGCACAACCTCACCGTGGAGGTCACCATCTCGGAGAGGACGGGCATCAGCTTCCTGCGCGTGCTGCCCCTGCGTACCAACAAGCTGCTGACCAACACCGTGCGAGGTGAGGGAGTCTGGGGGGTCTGGGGCGTCCAGTGCAAGCAAAGGGCAAGTGTTCTGCCACTGTAAGCGTCCCGTGGAAAATCACTCCCCTGTAGCATCGCGATCAGCTGAATTCAGATGGGGTTGTCCTGCTGTAACACAGAGTTATACTGCCTGGAGGGGAGGCAACTGTTCGGCCTGGGCCTTCAGCCATGGACCCCCAGAGATTTATATTCTCCTATAACAATCCTGCCATCCTATAAGAGTTTTAGTTTTTCTCTCTTCTGTACCAAATTATTTATTTTATTTTATTAATTGTTCATGGTTTATTTACTTCTTTATTTATTTTGTCTGTTTATCACTCTGTAAAGTGCTCTGTGGCTACTCTGCAAAGGGTGCTATACAAATTAAAATGCATTGATTGATTGATCTGACCGTGACTCTCTCCTGCTGCAGACGACGCAGAAATGCCCCCCTCGACAGAAGTGCAGCACAATGCCAACTGCGCCCGTGTCCGATTCACCCCCACTGTGCAGGAGCAGGGCGCCGCCTCCCCGAAGGGCATCGCGGCCGACTTTGTAGTGCAGTACGACGTGGAGCTCAGCGATCTCATTGGGGATGTGCAGGCAAGAACATTAATGCACTACTGGGGTGGGCGGGGGTTCAGTGAGGTTGAAGAGATGCATGCAGTGATTAAGGCAGGCCTGTCTGCATTTCGGGATCGCTACCCTGATCTGCACCCCAGTTCCCTCTAGTGCCCAACTGCTGCAACTGCCTTTGGGTTCCAGTCCTGCTGTCGGAGCATCTTTTCTGAGCTCTCCGTAATCCCAACTGGTGCTGCACAAACGGACCAATTGGCACTTAGGATGTGAGAATATATGGTTATTGATTAGTACCGTGGCAGGAAGTGCAAGCAGACTGCTGGTGAGAGAAAGAAAACAACCAATTTCCCCATTTTCCAGTCCCCCATCTCTTACTCCCATTTGTCGTTCCCAATCTCCCTACAGATTTATGACGGCTACTTTGTTCACTACTTTGCTCCTCGAGGTCTGCCCATCGTTCCCAAGGACGTCATCTTCGTGATCGACATCAGCGGCTCCATGGTGGGGACGAAGATAAAGCAGGTACGGGCAAAACGCCGCTACTGAGGAAATGAGTGGCCAAGGATCTGGTATGGATGATGGAACCTGTGCTTGGAGAGCAGGCTATATCTACACTGTGGGCAGAGCCGCATCTCACCTGGGCTGTGTCATAGCCCACGGGACTCCGTACTGGGGAGGAAGGGGGGTGGTCCAAGGGCTGCTGGGATTGGGTGGACCTCAGTGTGCCAGCATTTCCTTGGTTTATTGCCCAATAGTGGCTCCTGTGTCTCATCGGGTGCCTGTGAGCTCCACAGTGTTCTGTGGGCACTGATTAAACAAATTGTAGCCAATTTCAATAAAACGTGGTCAGACCCAATGTCACCCAATCGGTCATGTTGTATTTCGACCCCATGAGGCAGCGTTCCAGCCTCCTTGGTTGAGTTTTGGTGCCGAACTCTCCTCATGTTGGGAAACTGGTAGTGACCTCTGCTGTCCTCCACAGACCAAGCAGGCCATGACCACCATCCTGGGCGACCTGCGAGAGAGTGACTACTTCAACATCATCACCTTCTCTGACTCCATCAAGAGGTGGAAAACTGCCGGTACCATCAAAGCCAGCGCTCAGAACGTGAAAGATGCCAAGGAATTTGTGAAGAAGATCAACGCAGACGGATGTGAGTGTGCGCTCTAAAACCGCTGGGGTCTGTAGCTTCTTCAGGTTTTTGTTTCAACCCACCTCCTCAATGCATTACTTTCTCTTCATGAGCTCTTATTTTCTTTCTAGTTTTTTAAGTTTGTTTCTGCTCTCATCTCTTGGTTTGAAAAATCTTCCCCTCGTATTACATGCACTGTTACCAAGACCCCGAACAAACCCACAGAAACACACACACGCAGAACTATCCCTGTGAGCTTTCTCCTGACTTTTGGTTACCACACCCCCCATGCTTTGGTTTCCTTCTGCCAGGGACGGACATCAACGCGGCTCTGCTCAGCGCTGCTCAGCTGGTCAATGCCAATACAGCCACAGAAGGCAAAGCCAGCAACCGTGTCCCCCTCATCATCTTCCTGACGGACGGGGAGCCCACTACCGGGGTCACGTCCACAACCAAGATCATCCAGAACGCCAAGGAGGCCCTGGGCTCGGCCTGTCTCTTTGGCCTGGCCTTCGGGGATGACGCAGACTTTTCCCTCATGCGGAGGCTGTCCATGGAGAACCGGGGAGTGGCACGCATGATCTACGAGGACGCAGACGCCGCCTTGCAGCTGAAGGGCTTTTACGACGAGGTCGCCAGTCCCTTGCTCTTCGACATCCAGCTCAACTACATGGACAACCATGTCTACGATGTTACCCAGGCCCTTTTCCCCAACTATTTCCAAGGCTCAGAGCTGGTGGTGGCCGGGCGGGTCAAGCCTGGGGTAAAGGACCTCAGGGTCACGTTGACAGCCACAGATTCCCAGAAGCAGCTGTCTGTGGAGAATGACGTGGCTGTCCAGGACTCAGGCAACGCAACCTTCGGGTGCCCCGGAGAGCTTGGGGGCATCTCCAGCTTTGTCCGCCGCTTGTGGGCCTACTTCACAATCAAGGAGCTCCTCGAAGCCAAATTGAACACCACAGATCCAGCCACCCAGCGCATCCTGACAGAGAAGGCCACCAACCTCTCGCTGAAGTACAACTTTGTCACTCCCGTCACTTCCCTGGTGGTGGTCAAGCCAGAGGAGACACCCACAAACACTACCACCACCAGCAGTACCACCACCAGCACTACCACCACCACCAGCACCACCACAACAACCACCACGACCACCACTGCTCTACCGATCCTCAAGACAAGTATGGTCGCCCACGCCGCCACCACCCCCCAACTTCCCCTTAAAACATCTCCCACCACCAGCGCCCAAAAAAACCTATCCACCCCCAGGACTAGCAAACCCAAGGCCAAGCCCCCCAGCCTCCACACCACCAGCCACCCCTCCATGCTCCTCCAGACTTCCTCTCCCTTCCCAGGCAAAGGGCTCGCCCATCCTGAATCTGAGAACATCACCTCCGCCCCCGAGGGCCGTCTCACCCCCCGCCTCGCCACCGTCGCCTCCTCCAGCCACACAGATGCACCCCGGGCCCCCTCTACGAACCCGCCGCCGCCCCCCCTGGGCACCACAGAGCCGTCCCCCAACACTGAGGTGGCCATTGATATTGAAATGGCCACTGTGATGGAGGACACTTTAATGCCCATGCTAACGAGCCTAGACCTAGAAGTGGAGGCGACCGCTGACTTAGTGGGTAAGTCCACAACTGCTCCCCCCCCGTCTCTAGCACCTCACCTTCTCTTTCTATGGCACTGGGGATCGCTGCACACAATCTGACCTGTCAGTTCTGAATAGCATGAACCGTCATTTTTTGAAAATCGGTGGGGGGAGGCAAGTTTGGAAAAATACCACTTGGCAGGGAGATCCACGCTAACAAGACTCCACAATGGCCAGACAAGTGCCTATTTTGGCTTTCTGCATAATCTGTCCGCCACTAACTCCTTCCCTGGCGGCCCTGAATGTACTGCTCTCAAATAATGTCCCTCACTCAAAATAAAGGGTAAAAACCTTTAGGACAGTTCCCCAGAATCAAATGTCCATGTGTTCAAGTAAACTAGCAAAAGGGTGGCATTTACACCCTTTCTGGATTTTACTTTTCAGGCGCAAACCAATTGTCCGCTCCATGTAATATGGCTCGCCTGCAGAGGCCGTAACGTGTCCTGCTTTACCAACGTATTACAGAGCATGCATAAGTACACAGAGGCAATCACTCAATTAGTTTCTCCTCGGATTACAAGCGAGTATATACTGTAGTCGCACTAAAAGTCATGCTTGCTCTCCTGGATGATGGTAGGTTTCGGAAGCCCCCCATTCATGGTACATCTCTTTCCGTTTTCAATAATTCAGGAAGTTCAATAATAATTGAAAATGTATATTTTCCTATTGGGAAACCTAGCTCAGCCTAGGTGTCTGTCTTATTTCCCATTTGCTTTGCAGGTCACTATGATATTGGTTATGATGATTACATCGAGGGAGGACAAGATGCTGACTGTAAGTCGGTACAATGTTAGTCTTTCACACGTGCATGCATCACCAGCCTTTGCCTGCAAACACCTGTGCTGCATGTTACACAGTAGCAGAGTTATACAGCAACAGTCGAACGTATTCCCAGCTTCCTTTGGAAACATTTCTGTGCAGTGATTCACAGAACAATTGGTAACACAGAGATCCTGAAATAAACGATCTGAAAGAAATGCGAGATACACTTTTTATTGTGGTTTATATTTGGTACATTTCTCCACTAAAAGTCACCGTCACGCATCCAGGCACAATTAACCATTGTATTCCGCCAAGCAGAGTGGTGAGTTTTTTGCAGCTCACAATTCACATCTGCTTATTTGTGTTGTGCACCCTTTGCCAGAAAATGTGTACAGCCTCCTTAATAAATAAGACACAGATCATTCTCTTTATGGAACAACGGTACTCTACACGGGACGTATATGCCTCAAATACATCAACAACTCCACCATCTATCCCTATAGATGCCAGCATCACTGACTTGCTTGCTTTGTTCAACCTCACAGCTTGCATCGTTCTTATTACCCCAAGGTGTGGCGTGATATGAATTCCAATTGTATGTCTTCCTTTCTATTTTTTTCAGATGTGGACACCGCAAACCTCCTAACAGGTAAGTGGATGCAGAGTTACCACATTGGCCAATCAGTTATGATAAATCTCACCGGCCTGCACTGTGACACAGCAAATCTTTTTCTCCACTAGTGCTGCCACTCCATATAGGGGAAAAACAGCCTCTGTAAGGTGAGGGGTGATTGGTTGGGGGAGAGGGAGGATGGGGTGACACACAGTTAATTTTGGGGGGGGTGATCATTTACAAAGATCCTCTACATTGTTAAGGATGTGTACAGTGGTGGTTGGATGGGGTGGGGGTGAGGGTGGGTTGCTGAGTGAGGTAGAGGAATAACATCGGACCTGACGACAGTGTTTTCCCAGCTGTGTCGCAGTGTAACCGTGCTTTGTTTTCTTTGTTTTGCTGTCCTGGGTGCTGGTAAGTTTCTGCCGTCCCCCATTCATGGTAACATGTCTTTCCATTTTCAATAATTCAGGAAGTTCAATAATAATAATAATAATACTTGAGAATGTATATTTTCCTATCAGGAAACCTAGCTCAGCCTAGGTGTCTGTCTTATTTCCCATTCGCTTTGCAGGTCACTATGATATTGGTTATGATGAATACATCGAGGGAGGACAAGATGCTGACTGTAAGTCGGTACAATGTTAGTCTTTCACACGTGCATGCATCACCAGCCTTTGCCTGCAAACACCTGTGCTGCATGTTACACAGTAGCAGAGTTATACAGCAACAGTCGAACGTATTCCCAGCTTCCTTTGGACACATTTATGTGCAGTGATTCAGCTGGTTGGTCATTATTGATCCTTGTGAGATATTGTTTAGAGTTTCAGGACCACTGATACAGCCTAGATTCCAGTTGATTGATTTTAAGTTGTTTTGGGGGACATTAAATGGAATTAATGGAACTAAATGGACTGCTACCACATTGATTTTAATAGAATCTACCATTGCTAAATAAGTCTTCCGTAAACTAATTACTGAATAAACCTGAATATTGCATAGATACCAGAAAATACTGTTCTTGTATGTCATTTTCCATGTGTTACAGAAATAAGACTGTATATCCCAGCGAAACAACTATTATAATAATAATATTATTATTGCATTTCCTTGTTTGTGCACTGCTAAATCTGCCCTTTCATGTTCCCAGTGTTATTCTAAATGTATTGATTTATTTCATGAATTCACTCATTTGCTTCTTTGTCATTCCAGCGAATTTGCAAATTGGTAAGTGTTTCCTATTCAAATCGATACATTACCAGCAAAGTTAAATAATCTTTACATGCATCACAGAGTTAAACCTAGCAGGCTGAACTTTAGGCATGGCACTGTCCATGGAATGGTATTGTGCCCCTACAGGCCACTGTCCTACTGCTGCCACCATATGTGGGCATGTGGTGTAGAAGGAGGTAGACCATAGACAAGATATAGCGCAAAGCTAAGGTGGAGGTCTATTGTAGCACCGACTGATTGACTCAGCCAAGCAGAGAAAATAAATAAAAATAGAAATAAAACAACAAATAAGGACAAAATAAGTCTATTGTTTTTCCTCCAGAAAAATAAACCATAAACTTCCAATCCTTATCCTATAAACAGAAAATACACAGGAATCGTTAGCAGAATTTAAAACATCTTTGCACTGCTATCCATTGTGTCCCACTACCACTCAGCTATGTTACGATCTCTCTTGAATGAGGATCAATACAGAATTATTTACCTAAAACTCAATTGAATCAATGAAACAGAGAATAAAAACTATTACCTACCCACCATTGAGTTCAATAACAAACATTTATTCTGTTATCTAATATTGTTACCATAAAAATAATAAATACAGTGGTCTAAAGCAACAATCAGACTCCCCCAGAAACATGAACTGTGCGTGTTCACATGTACAACAAGCTTTGATGTCCTCATGCATGCACTCTTTGTACACCCTGTCTTTGACCGGCTACACTGGCATGTCTGTATACTTTCCCAATTTCCCAAAGGGAAACATCTAAATAATTTGCTGGTTTCTGTTCCTACCATTTGAATGGACAACCTTCAAAAGGACACAAACCATCACTGCGCTCCTATTATCGTGCCAAAAGTTCACAAAGATCACTCAATCTTTTTACAGGCAAGTGCAGTTCATTAATAGTTATTCATTTTTAATACTTTTCTTATGTACTTTACCGTAGCTATTTTATCCTCCCTGCACTAAAGCATAAGAACATAAGAAAGTGTCCAATCGAGAGGAGGCCATTCGCCCCATCGTGCTTGTTTGGTGTCCATTAATAACTAAGTGATCAAGGATCCTATCCAGTATATTTTTGAATGTACCCACTAGGCAAATAAATAAATGTATTTATTTATCACACCGTAATGAAGGTCTGTACACTTTCTCACTACTTCACATAAAATACTGTTATTATTAAAATCTGTTCAAAACCCTACAATTTGGAATTAGTAATTGTTAATGGTTCTTTTGTTACCCTAAAGTTATCTGATACAGGTGCATTGTGATACAGTGCTGTTATAATGATTTTTAAATACATTTGTTGTTTTTGCTGTACTACATCATGTGTTCACTTCTAGGTCAACAGATTCGTTCATCTGCGCAGGTGTTTTCAGTTTCCGGTATGTTACATTTACAAAATAAAATAAGTAACACACCTCTACAGTCATTCAGTGTTCTTCCAGGTCTACAAACCTCTCAGCTTTATCTCAATGCCTTCCCCAGCTGATGGAGACCCCCATTTTGTGGTCCACCTGCCCAGACTAGGGGAGAATATCTGCTTCACTATTGACGGGGAGCCCAATGACGTTCTCAGGCTGGTCGATGACCCAGTGAGAGGTATTTCCATTAAGTCAAGACACTGAATGAGCAGTTGAGATTCTGGATCGTATACTCAAAGGATTTCACACCAATTGGGCTCCATACTGAAAACCTTTTTGCCAGTGTTGGTATCAGCATTCATTTTTAATCAGAAGAATGGAGCACACAGCATCTATAAATGAACCTGTATGTGCTGCAATTTATACTTTTCATTTGATTCCTCTTAGCATCATTTAAACTGAATTTGTATTAACCTTTCAAGTATAGAGCCAGCTAGAGTTTTACAGATAGGATTTCTGAAATAACTATAATACATAATTTCTGAATGGCTTTACTACAACTTCCAATATTTCTTGCCAACTTGATCCTTGTTCACCGGATTTAGTCGCCATGCTTCTATTCTGCTTAATTCAGACAGTCAACAGTGAACACTGACCCAGGTGGTCTCTGTACCTTCCCAGAAGATACGTGAAATAAGAATTGTGAGAGGAGTTTTACAGACTGCATTTGAAAGCCTTGATTATTAAAGCACTGATCCATTTAGTCAGTAAATCTCTCTCTTCCCCTCAGGCATAATTGTGGATGGACATTTAATGTGGGCCCCTTCCAAAGTAGGCTTTGAAGACCATTCCAGGACTTACTTCGATCAGCTGATCTTCTCCATGGAGATGGAAGGGGCAGGGCCCTGGGTAGTCACGGTATCCCTGACCTCCATCGTCCTGGAGGGTGAGGATCGGGTTATGCTGCCCGTTGATAAGCCGGGCTCCGTCAAGAGGCGGGATGTGAAGATCCAAGTGGACGATCAGCTGCGAGCCTGGGTGATGTTAAGGCGGGACCTCCAGTTCTTGGTTCTCTTCCATCACTACCAGCACCCCACCTACCTGCAGCTCAGCCATCTTGGGATCTACATCGCCAGTGGACAAGGTTTATCCCCACGCACGAAAGGCTTATTAGGTACGTGTGTGTGTTTTGTGCGTCTGGAACTATACTTTGATGTCCTTGCTTGTTGTGTAGGGACAGTTAACATTCTGCTTTTTTGCTTCTGCACTCTCAATCAGTCAGTCATTCTCCGGTGATCTGAATTCAATGGGGGGTTTGTTGTATGGATAGTATTGTGTATCGCGATCTCCCCAATTCTGAGAGCGTTCAACAAAAGAGAGCTAGAGAAACTGCTTGCTGGCCTGCACCCCCAGGACCAAGACAGGTGACCCTGTAGAATATGAAACAGACAGCATTCTGGGGACTAAGTTAAGAAAACATTGAGCAATGAATCTTCCTAAGTGCCAATGACTAGGTTTTATGATCTCTCCCCCTCTCAGGCCAGTTCCAGCATGCAGAGATCGATATCGTGAGAAGCAAAGATGCCACAGGCTCCTCCGAAGCCAACGGGCAGGAGAAAGCAACCACAGGAGAGCTGAGGTGGCGTGGGGAGAAGATCCCAGTCCTCCTGCAAACCAAAAGCCTGAAAGATACGGTGCAGAAGAGGCACCCGGGCAACTGCTGGCTGGTCATTAAAGCGCAAGTGGAGCGGCTGGTCAACGGCACCTACCGCGACTATGTCGTTGGCCACAACTGAGTAGCGACCTTCTTGTTTTAGGTGCTTCAAAGGACAATCAAGCATTCCAACTTGGCTTGGCTTTAGGACCTGTCTGCACCAACGGATGCCACCACCCTACTCCAATCCACCCCTCCCCTCCTCCTTCTTGCTTTCACTTCTCCATTACTACAAGATTTAGGAGTTTCCTATATATTTTTTTTCGTAAATTTGGATTCAGACCTTTTGTAGACAATTCTGGGCTAAGCTAAGCTATCTGTAAAGAAGTTATGAAAGCCCTAAAATCTTCTAAGCTGAAGTGGATGGGAGAGTCTGGGTCTCACTGTTAGTCACCAAAGGCTCTTGGGAGATGTTGAAGGCGCTGTACCCTTCGGAGTTGTTCATGAACACACTTTCCACACTTGTCAAAGCGAAAGGCCATGAACTCGGCCAATATAAGCAGAGGAATAAAAAGAAACAGTAATGGTGTCTGTGAAATGATTAGGGAAATAAAACTGAAAATAATACAGATGCTGTGAACGTCTGGTTTTATCTTTCAAGATAGGATACCCAGAAGCAGACCTCACCATGACACCCATAACAGATTACGATCACTACCTGTGATTGAGGCCAACTGCACAGATATCTTTAAATAACTGAATCTGGTAAAGGTAATTGGGAACAAATGCCTGAATACCCATAATCCTTCAAGGGCCAGAGTTCCCATAAATCACCTGGCATTGATCAATAATTAACACATTCCCAGTCTTTTGGAATTGAGGACCTATAAGCCTACCTGGATAGGGGGGGGTCTTGGAGAGCGCGGTTGGAGAGCGCGGTTGGAGACTGCTTGTCCAGCAGTTTCAAGCGACATCACGGCGGTTTCAAAGACCCACTAAGGTCTCACTCAACGTGAATCTTGAAAAGCTGTACAACTGACATTCAACTTACTGGTTTCACTACAGGCCTGGCCAACTTCATAAGCACCATGTACCCATCCCTGTAACATCACTTTTCCTAAACACCAGGGATGTGTAACCTATCTTAATTATTAATGTAAAAAAATATATATATTTTCATCCACTGGCTTTCTAAAGTTTTGTAAATTAATGTTTTATTCACAATGCATCAAGTGAGCGGAAATGGGTTTGTGTTGTTTTAATAGTGTGTAAAATGACTGAAAATATGTCTGACTTGAGGGTCAAAAACCTTCTTCACATTGTAAAAGTGTTTTGTATATAATATGCCCTTCATACATAATACAATGGTTGTATTTAAACTTGGGACGTCCCGTGTCGTTTTCTAAAGCAGTGTTCCCAGTTTAACAAGAATATGGCACCCCCTGCAGTCCACATAGAGAACAACCATCATCAATTAGACTGTACATGACCTGTACCCTATAAATATTACAAATAACAAAAAACTAAATCAAAAGATTGTTAATTTCAGCTTTGGCTACAATCACCACTCGCACACCAACAGTTTTTTTTATTTTCTTTACCATTTCCACAATTTGCTGTGTGCCTTTTTTATTTATTTTTTATTTATTTTTATTTCATTTTTTCCACAAGACATTAGGTACTTTTCACATACTAGTGTTCAAATGATGACCACAAGCAAGCTACTTTTAAGTCCAAATAAGTTAAGACAGTTTAAAGTTTTTTTTCCCATTATTCTTCCAATGAGAACAAAACAAAATTAAATAAAAATAGTTTTTTTAAATAAATAAAAGCGAGGGGAAAGGAGCAAGAGAGAAAAACAAAGCTACACTTATTTCAGAAGTCCAGTTCTGCACATTACATTAAAAAAAGTCCAACACAGTTGTCCCGCGTTAGAAAGAAGAATCTACTAGCCAACACAACAACAGCGGTTTCAGTTCGCTAATGAAAGTCAGTCTGAAAATGGGCCACAGTAGTTTGTTCTTTTCAGCATCTAAAATTTAAATGCAATGAAAGAAAGGAGGAAAAAATATTTCAAGTCAGCTGGAGACATAAAGCCGACAATCATACTGATCTTATCCTCATGTTACAACGAATCTGTGGAAACTCTACCCTTCGGGAATGTGTCGGACAATCCCCAGATGATTAGAATTCCTTTTCTCATGAGGAAAGATGAAAACATACACCTCATAAATAATAATAATAATAATAATAATAATAAAAAAACTAATAAATATGGTTCAGAAACAAAGTGTAGCCTAATTGTTTTATTCTTTCAGTCCCTTCAACACTGTGAACTAGAAGCAATACAGACCCCTCTTCAAGAAAAAAATACTCTTCGAAGATGCACAAAAGAGGAAAGCAATTTCCTCCAACAGAAACAACAACAGAATAAGTGCGATGGCGGTATTATTAAGTGAAGAAGGAGGAGGAGTGGGGGAGAGAGGGAGAGGGGGATGAAACGGCAGTAGCACTGGGGTGGCACAGAAATGCGGGGCGGCTACAGGAATGGTCACGACTCTGCTAAAGCTATGGAACGCTTGCGAGATAAAGAAGCTTCCAGTTATTCCTCAAGGTTTGGAAAGGGCGGTGGTGGGAGGTGGGAATAAATAAATCATAATAATAATAACAGTAATAGTAACACACTTGGACTGGAATGCATTCATTTAGGACTGTTGGAATGTGTCGACTTTGTACCGTTGCGTTAATCCACCGAAGATGACGGGCCACAGTGATGTGCAAGATAGTGTCCTCCTTTACCGAGCAGACGGATGGCGCTGTGCAAGAAAGCGTCCGCCCGTTCATGCTCTGCAAAGTGCGCGCTGAACAGATCCACCACAACTGAAAAAGGATCCTGCTGCAGTACTCAGCTGGGGGGGTTGACGTGTATAATATAGCAGTGGGATCTCTACTGTTCTATTGGCAAAGACCATGATGATGTTTTACGTTTCAATGGATTCTGAAAGTAGCCTAGAATTCACCTGAAATATTGCACCTGTACCATCTGTAAAAGGAAAGATTGTTTCTCAGTTGGTTGATGGGTTATTTAGTGTGGGTCCCAGTTGAGCCCAGAGATTCCAGCCCTAATGATGTGTTAAATGGGCGGGTGGACTTTTACAACAAGATATGGAACAAATATACCTACATTGGAATTAGAAAAAGTGCCTATATTGGACTATTTTATCCCCTAGTTTGAGTTGTGATCCGAGATGACTGATATTTTCCTAATTTGCACCGGTGTGTTAACATCCTACACATAATAAAAACAAAACAAAAAGACTGTAAACCTTACATTCATATTAGGCATTTCAGCAAAACCTTTGATATGCGTTAGTGTTATTTTATTAATTCTTTTTTTTTTTTTTTTTCAAGTAAGTGACAATTAAGTCTACATTCTTCACATAGTACGGTAAAAAACGAAACTGCTTCCTGTCTGTATTCTTCTGTGCCTCACATCACTTCACTTCCCTTTCACTTCCTCCTTCACAGACCCTAAACCACAGCACGCCCCCCCACTCTCCCCATGTCCAATATCTAGTACCGACCTTCTGGAAACGCCTAGTCCAACTAACCGATAGCCCTCGTTTGACTCAGCAGGCTTTGCACCGTAGGGTCAATCCAACACCACAATCCAAAGTACCTCGACAATACAACAACTTTGGAGTTCGTATTTCTTGCACTTTCTCCCACCTCTCAAATTCAATTCCAACCTTCAGGTACACAAGGCTGCGCAATACAGCCCTCCGCAACTTCATAACCCCATCAGAACAAAAAAACCCTAATACAATTTAGATCATATTGAGAAATCAATTAAATTATCATCATTTTAAATAAGGATGAAAACTTCATCCTGTTGTAAAAGCCCCATCGCCCGCTAGGGGATTAAAATAAAATAAAATAAGTAAATATATAAATATAAAAATCAACCTGGGAAATCCAAACTAGGACGATAATTGTAACAGCTGGATGAGTTATGTCTCAAACGTTAAGGAAATGAAGCTGACTAGGATGAGAATGAAGCAATTATGTGGTAGATGTGCTCTGGTAGTTAGTGTAGTATTGAGGTTGTTTTATTCTTTTTTTAATTCATTATTCCTTTTTTTTTTTTTTGCATTTTTTCTTTTTAGTATCTTGTCTTCAGGCCCAGAGTTTCTGGAGACGGGCGAGGAATGGAGTTGTGGAAACAGAGAGGGAATAGGGGGAAGAGAGAGGTAGAGAGAGAGAGAGGGAGGAAGTGACAGAGAGCAAGCAGGATTGACACCGGCAATCACCAACTGAAGCTCCTAAACCGCACCGAGATCGCAAATCCGTCTCATGTCAGAAAAACAATTACATTTACAATTTTTCCCCGTTTAAAGGGTGATCTAGTGTACCTGTCCCTTTGAACTGTAGCATCAGCTCTTGCGGTGAAATGTAGACTAAACCAGGGTGGCCAGACTGGACATACCTATACAGACACAGACAGCCAGAGGACCACGGGACCGATTTTTCTTCTGTGAAGATCAAGACCCAGACTTGCTGCTCATACACTAACTCCACCTCCCCAGAGAGGAATAAAATGGGGGCAAACGCAAACAGGATACACCGGCATTTCCCTTCGTGTGCATAACATCGAGAGTTGTGGGGCCACAAAGCAAGCTGCGAGGCAAACTAAACGGGCAAGCCACACATCCAGGAGACTGAACTCTCCAGATCGGTCAGAACAAAGCACGACCGCCACGACACCATCGCTCGGTTGTAGAGGAACGAAGTGGCAGGCTGGGCTGGGTGTGGGTTCATGATCAATGCTTAAAAAAGCAACAAATAAATAATTTACAAAATAGTAATTCGATGAATCCGGAAAGCCCACTTGCGGTTTAGAAACACAGATCAAAAATGGTGTCAACCTTGCTTTGTGCAGATGACGGACAGAGGGAGAAAGGGTGTGTGTGTCTGTGTGTGTGTGTGTATAAAGGGTGAGGGAAAGGAAGAGCGAGAGAGGCGGAGGTGGAGGGGCAGAGAAAAGAGGCTGAGATATGATCCCCCCACCCCAGTCCACCGACCACTCCCCTCCTCTCCCCTACTCCATCTCTTACTCCCTGCTTGCCCCGCCTCCCTCGGACAACCCCCGCCTCACTGCTCGTCCTCCCCGAAGACGTCGTTCTGTTTGCGCTTCATGTTCTCAAAGTCAAAGTCGCTGCCGGTCATGCGCTTGTAGATGTCTTTGATGTCGTTGCAGGTGGTCTCGAAGTGAGTGGTGGCATCGTAGGAGCGAGACGCAAAGATCTGCGATGGCGAGAAGGAGAAACGGAAGCGAGAGTTACGCTGGGGGGTGACAGGGTGGAAAAAAATAAGTTTTAAAGGTTGTTAACTTTTCTGGCCCTGCAGCCTCTCTCGATGTGCTTACCTGGCTCTCGCTGCCATCGTCCGTGGCTTCATAAAGGTCACTGATGGCCACGAACCTGGGGAAACACAATACGAAAAACATTGGTCAGTTTTCATCACATGACACAAGCATGTTGGAGATATGGAGTGTCTTGGGTCTGTCGCTCTACTAGAAGCATGATTATGTTGTGGATTCCATTATCTTGGTTTAACACTCTTCCCACTTCATTATTTACAGTAGTCAGCCCTGTCACGACAGATCTGCTAAGGAGAAACTGCTTCGCTTTCAACATTGAGATGCATCAGTCGTCTGTCTTTCCTGCTGCTGGATCAGACACAGGCCCTTTGAGAGCCACTGAGCCTCGGTCTGATGATCACCGGTTTCGGACACGGGCGGCAACTGCCGGACAGCAACGGAGTGGGAACTGACTTTTGGTCTATGGGCTCGAGGAGCTCCAGCGCCGGCTCGATCTCCGTCTCGGGCTCACTGGTTTCTACGGTGGTGCTGACGATGGCGATGTATTTTCCCTGGGCTGCCACGTTGTGGGCGTAGGAGATCATGCACACGTAGATATCTGTGGACGAGACAAGACCGCGGGTTACGTCCTGCGCGGGGGCCTCACCCGGGTCATCAATCATTTCCAGTTCAATATCATCACCGTCTCTTACCCGACTTGCGGTTGACTTGGTTCTGAGGGATGATGATCTGGCAGGAGTTGGCATCGTTGGTGTTCTTGATGGGGTGACTCAGGATGCAGATGACCCTGATCACCTGACCGGCCTTCCTCACGCGGTCTTGGAGATAACTGGGGTCACAGATCAGCTGTTTACAGCGTGCCACCTACAGGAGAGAGGGAGAGAGAGAGGGTAGAGATGGAGAGATGTTCTTTTGATGTTTACTAGACTGACTGAGAATGAGTACCAACTAGTCCTTTTTTGGTTTGTTTTTGTACTGGAGCATATTTGTTGCCCCTATTGGCAGTGCCTTCACAATTCCTCGTGATCGCTCCCAGCCTGACTCTGAGGTCCACGGAGGGAATCAGACAGGGGGAGCAATGAAAGGGGAGGGGAGTGTTTTTACCTCTCCCTCGGATTTCACCCCAACGACGTGCCCGTTCTCCATCACAATCTCTTCCACTGGCTTATTCAGCATGTAGGTCCCTCCGTAAATTGCACTTAACCTGCCAACACACACAGCAGAGAGAGACGCACCCAGTGCTTTTAGCAATATTGTCTGGGCTGTTCAGCCTAAACTACTGGTACAGAACACGCATTCACAAAACCAGGGAGGACCCACACACACGTTTCCAAAGCCAGGCCCACCCCCCCGAGTCGCTCATGTGAAGAGAATCCGGCTGGAGGATCACCAGCAAAATGCACCCACCTGGCGAATCCCTGAGGTAGCTCTCCCAGCCCATACAGGGGATACAGGTAAGGACTTTTTCCGTAGCGTGCCAGCGACTCGCTGTACAGTTTGATGCGGTTAATGGTCTCGAGGCAAGGCTGGTCCAGGTAGCTGCAGATCGAGAGAGGGAGAACTTCGGGTTAAGCAGGCAGTACGAGTTGTCAAGACAGGCCACCCTCGACCTTACAAACACTCAATTGTCAGGAGATGGCATCCAGTGGGCCGGCTAAGTGGCCGTTGGTCACTGCGGTGCCAGAGAAGGTACGCCGTTAAAAGACAACCATCAGATATCCGACCAGGTTTGGTTGAGTGATCAATACCGGTGTCATGTCAAAACTGTATGAGTTAATGTCACAAAGACCTCCACACTGCCGGCCAAAGGCTCGGGGGCAGGACATGATGTACCGGGGCCCTGGGGATCACAAGAACATGACCCCATCCTACACTCTCAGCTCGGTTCCTCAGAAACTTCAGAATCCCCCAAACCTTCTAAACATTCAGCTCACATGTCAAATGTGCAATTACCCCCAAACTCAGGACTGTCATCTAAAAACACAGCAGTGCAAGACCAGGCCTATCTTGAGGAGGTCAGTTAAAAACCGATCCCATTAAGTTACTGGGAGCTCAGTCTGGGAGTTGGGAAGGAAAACCCAACAGACTACAGACCTCTCCAGGACCCCACTAGATGTCAGCCCCCTCCCCATGTAAAGCAAGCAAGTCACTTTGGTTTTCTTTGAACCTGGGCTCTTCATTCAGCACATTACTTGCTTCATTGGACAAATGGTACCCTTCTTCCCAGGTCTGGAGATTGTAATGGTGTGGAGTGATCTATAGAACCCGAGTCACCATGGCCCTCAAGACCGGACCATCCCAGCAACGTCAGTCCCTTCCCTTCGTGACAGATGAGCAAAAAGCTGTCTTTCAGGACCCTGGACAGGGCTCAGATCAGAGCACCGAATCAGCAAGTCTCAAGTCAAGCGACCCAATATAGATGTGCTCCCCCAAGACCACTTAATAGAAAGTGTGGACACTTTAACACACAGTTCACCCTCCAGTCTAGTTTGATGTACTTACGGACTTATTCAGGGTATTTTATTTGCTATCAATGGCATAACAGTGTGCAAATGACCTATTCAGCCAAGAGAAAGCTGGACAGATTCCAGACCATCATATCTACGTGTGTGTGTAAAGGGTAGGCAGACATTCTGGGTTTCTGCGAGAAGGCCCTCAGCTGCGTGCGGGTGGGATCAGGTCCACGTCTCGCTCACTCACTCGTCTGTCCTGTAGAGGGCCAAGGCATGGCCAGTGAAGTCGATGACGTCTTGGCCCAGGTCAAACTTCTTGTAAACATCCCTCATGGTGGTCAGTTTGGGGTCCACTCCCTCGAAGGTCTTGGGGTCATTCTCGTCGAAGTTGGCCACGAAGACTAGGAACTTCCGGAACCTCCTCTTCTCGAACATGCCCATCAGATCTAGAGAAAGGGCGCGGGAGGTCAAAGGTCAGCTGCGCATTTTTAGAATAAGCATAATTAGGACAGTCTTTGTAGTAAGATTATATAGTGCTTGTTTTCTCCATTGTGCTTTCCAGATAGGTCTGCTTTTTAAGATAAGTGTGTGTGTGTTGTTGGGTGGGGGAGTAAAACTGAGGTCTGTCCTGCAGAAGAGTCACTTCTATCACCCACTTCTGTAGGGCAGACATTTTGTTTTTTTTTAGACTTATTACTTGTTTAAATTAGAGCTCCAGAACAAAAGAAAGCAAACAGATGCCATATGAGTCTGTTAGGCGTGTTTATATACACACACGTATATAAACACTGTTCAGTTGACCTTTGAACAGTTGTGCCAAAATGCATACAAATGGGACAAGATGAGACGAGCAATATTTAGATGTTTGACTGGTGTTTGTTATTGCTTTGCAGGCAGACACCCCAACTCTGTCAGCCAAACTAAAATAAAATAACATTGTGCAACACGACACTACCAATGCAAGCAGAGACTTCTCCAGTTCACTTCCTTTCCTTTACTTCATTGTTTTTCTTCTCTAAAACCTGTTTCACACACTGCAGCGCGAACGCACAACCCTGTTCAAGGTTCACTTTCAGAAGCTGTTTGCCTAACAGTCACTAGAGAAGTGGCCCCTGAAGTCTGGTCCTGGCAATCCGCCGAATCCAACATTTTGTTTATATTTCCCCTTTAAGACACCAATTTCTACAGACTTGTGAAACAAAAAAAAAGAGTCAAACTGATCAATTACAAATCAGGTGGCATTTCGGTAAATTAATGACATCTCAATGCCCTGCAGGCCCTCAGACTGTAGCTGCCTTGCTTGACCTGATCAATAACGGACAGAAACCAATTTAGAGGTGACAATTAAGACCAGAGCTCGACAACCACTGGACTCCACAGAGTCGTGCAAGAGCTCCCTTCGATATGAAGCAACCCTCTTGCCTTCTATCTCTTGAGGCGCCTCTTTGTTGCTAAATTTGAGAAAATGCTGTGAATTAATGATGAGGCTCGTCCCACTGGTTGTGCTTCAGTGAGCCAATGTCCGGACATTTTCCAGATGAGACACAGAGAACAGGCCGCCAACTGATGCATTAACAACCTGTTCATATTATATATACACACACACACACACAACCTTGCATTACAAAGCAGCTGTATTTCATAGAAAGTAAGTGCTTTGCAAACATAGGCTGACACCCAATAAAATCTAACCCGGAGCAGCACGGGGAGGAGTGACTGAACACCTCCAACTCAAAGACTTCACAGGAGCTCACAATTCATTTCATGCTTGATACAAACCTTTCCCAAAACCTTTAAAAACAGCTTCACTGTAACAATCTCAACAAACTCCATTAATTAGAAGCTGATGACAAATAAAATGAAAGAAAAAGAAAAAGTGAGTAACCATCTGCAAATAGTGCACTTACTTGAAGCTAGCGCCTCAGTCTCTGTGGACGGCACTTTGTAGATCTTCCCTCCCTTGTAGACGAAGCTTCCCTCCACCACCTTGAAGTCCAGGTACCTGGTGACCTCTGTGTAGAGCAGCATCTTCACTAGCTGGCCTACAGTGGGAGGGGCAACGGAGGTCAAAGATGAGGAGGAGGAGAGTAGGGAGCTCTAAGGGTGACCATGTAACTCCAAAATCATTACATCTGTTCGTGTCATTTACGTTCTCTGCAGTGATAAACATGTCAGAGAAAGTAAACTTATTGTCTCCTAGTTAATGGAAACATGTTGATTTCCCCTAAGTGTAATGGATTGCGCGTTCATTTACAAAAAAAATAAAGAAAGAAAGAAACTGAAGCAGTTGAGTTTGCAACATTTCTCTGCTGGCAGCCTGGCTGAAGTGGGTTATGTCTGAAGCCAACGTCCGTCTGGAACAGGACCAGTGACGGCCTCAGCAGGGCTGGCTAACTCAAATGAAGCTGGAAAGCAAACCTGGAGGCACAGGGCTGGCGCAGGAACTAGGGCTGGAAGTCTAGGCAAAGAAGGATTAACTGGAAAAGGACTGGTCACCAACGGACTGACCGTTTGCCATGAGGAATTTGGGAATCAGATCCACGTTCCAATCCCGTCCTCGTCCCATCGACTCTGGGGGGGTGTCCGGGAGGCCGAAGCGTTTGTACAGCTGGGGAGGAAGAGCACAAAATACACGCATTAAAAATGACGGATTAGTTCTGCAAACCAAACATCTAACACTATTTCAGTGGAGCGTTTTGTCATTAGGCAGCATGTGTAAAACTCGGAATGCTGACATGTTTCATGAATAGTTGCCTTGCAGTACGGAAGACATTTCCCCTTACCTCTTCCAAGGGAGTGATGGAGGAGCTTTCGCCTCCATAGTATGGGTTTCGATCCATGTGCAGCACCTTCTTTCCATTCACCGACATGATCCCAGACAGAATGCATTCCTAGCAAACAGCACACAGGCGGAGATGTTGAGCAGGTTAATTACATGTTCGCAGTACAAGCGCCAGGATTTGAGTCTGTGCCTGTGGGAACAAACAGCTTTAAAATTCGGTTTAATTAAAAAAAAAATAGAAAATAAATACAAACACTTCCATAAAGAGAAATGCGGTTGCGGTTGCGTGAATCATGCATGTGCGCAATTAAACAGCCGGGCCAGCCGTTGTGACGTCAGCTGCACAGAGGTATACAAACACCGACGTGGTGGCCACGCAGGACACGCAGAAAATGAACCTGAACGCACATTTATACGTGAAAACAAGTGGTGAATTGTCAGGACAAATTAAAACACAAACAAAACAAAAACGCAACGTTTTATTTCAATAATAAATTCATTGCCATCGACCATATATTTAAATGTTTATAGAAATAATACGGTTTACTCTTGCACTACAATTGCATTAACAGCAACTGAATGCACTAGCGGACAAAATTGTTTGGTAAAATTAATCATAGGAAACTTAAAAATAGTATTATGATTATTAATAATACCACCACCACTTGGTTAAAGTAAAAAAAAACGGCCCAACGGAATTAATTTACAGTATATTTAAATGATCTCATTGCAGCCTAAACACTACTCATGTATCTCTCTCTCTCTCTCTCTCTCCTATGACTGCTACTCTGTTGCTCAGCAAGTAGGCAAAACCACACCACTGTTCAGCAGTGCGGTGCAGGCTGGGATATCTCCGGTCCTCCAAACCCCACCCAAGGTATCTCTATACACAAGATCTGGGATTTATTCTACATCTTAAAGGAACCAATATTAACCATAATCTCAACTCCTGACAATCCCAAAGTGCCAAACGAATACCCGTATATTTTAATAGATGCACGGAAAAAACAAGACAAAAACAAAGGAGTTTTACAGTAATGCATCGGTATTGTATGCGCTTTATATGATATCTATTAAATAACGCCCAATTAATATGCCTGGATCTATACAGATCACCTTCGTTGTCAATTCAATGAATTACTTAAATTGTTCATGTCAACATTGCAGAATCAAATGACCCCAGACCCATTTCAGACCATTCTGGTCGCAAATCTTGTTGATGTTATCAAGTCGCAACATTTGTACAATTATTTTGACACTGAAAATGACTTCAATAGATCTGTTGACTTCAAACAAACGCCCGGAGGAGGATTACATGACGTCATGGCTTCTGTGCCGTGGAGTTGAAATGTCCCGTGTATTATTATGCAACACAAAAATTATATTCACCGATTGTGTTGCCCTGTCTAGTCCCGAACCCAGTCGTCAGACTATAACTTTCTATGATATTAAACTTTCCTAAATATGTCACATTTCTGAATGCATTAATGTGTAGGCTCTAATGATTGTTTGTGTGCTTCTATTTTCCAATACTTGTATTTTCGAAAGCTTCCTCCACGAAATGTATCCCAATGTAATATTGTTAAGATGCATCACTTTCGCACACAATAACAATGCATTGTTCTGGTTATTGTAACACATTAGCCCAGTATGAGTATGACGAGGCGACGTGCGGCAGCGCAGGCTGTGTCAACCCGCAAACACCGGTCCTGCTGTGCATCGCTGCAAAGCCCAGCTTCAGCCAGCGGACAGGTGAGGGGTTTCTCAGATGGGATGAAGCCCAGGACGGCCATGGCACTGGAGAGGTACCTGTCCCTGGACCTGCTCCCTGCCTGGGCGTGATACCCGACTCTGCACACAACAATGCCGCTGCAATGAAACCGTTTCGGTATCAATAATTAAAAAGGGTTTTTCTTGTCCGGCTTTGCACGGCCTGTGCTGTGTCAATCCCCCAGTCCGTCTGCTGAAGGCGGATTTGCCTGTCTATAGTGAAAGTGCTCCCAGACTATCTGCCACGATGCAAATCACCCCATCCAGCGCAGGAGGAAAATCCCATGTTTTGTTTTTTCCATAGAAAGGCAAGCAGGCCTAGCTTTGTGTGACAGAGAGACAAGCCTCCTTCATTAACCATGTACAATGTACAGTTTATGCAACATCAAACCGCAGAAATATATAAATATATATTATATCTATGGATTTTCTTTGCATGCATCAGTGATGCTCGTCTTGTCAAAGCACACAATGGACGGCAGCGCGGCGGACACTGCAGAGCCACACACCTGACAGCGGGGCTGAAATGCGTGAATTATCCCGTTCACATTTAAGCCATTTATATAAGCTGGAGACGCACTTACTGTCAAGCCGGTGCCCAGAACAATAACATCATATTCTTCATCCATGGCGCTCTGTGCTTCCTTAGAGATCTCTGTCGAGGAAAAGTGCAGAGAGAGAAATAAAAACAAAACGGCTGACAGGCTGTGCGGGAGAGATGCGGGAGAGATGCGGGTTTGACACACTGAGCTGCGCTGCGCCCGGCGAACTAGACCAAAGATGGCCCTGTCCCTGGAACCGCTCCTCCAGCCTGCGCCGCCACCTCCGCGACGACAAATAGTCCCTCCGCGGGGACCCCCGCTCCGCCCGCGACCCCCGCCTCTGGGCTTACACAGCGCGCCGTGGCTCGGGGGGGTTGGCTCTCTAACCGTGGGCTTGTTTGGTCACTGTTTGCACTCTTTTCTTTAGCCCTGCACACAACAAGGCCCAGCCCTTTTTCTCGCTGCCGTGGAAGATGTGCAGCGTGTGACCTTGGTGCGGAGGCTCGGGATCGCTCCGCCGGCTGCGCAGGGGTGCTGATGACAGCGGCGTTTCTGCCGGAGATAAAAATAAATAAATGAGCAAAACAGCGCGCAAAATGGCCACGAAATGCATTCATTGTGCGGACAGAGACGAGGAGCGTGTCATGTGCCTTGCGGGCTAGAATCCGAGGACTGTTTAGGTCAAATTAAATGAAAAAACATCTTCCAGACGGACTCGCTTAAATCTCCGAATGCACATAATAATAATAATAATAATAATAATAATAATAATAATATACATTAATACACTTTTGAAAACAATATAGATCCAATAGACTTGACGAGCTGGTTTGTTTGCTGTAGCAGCCTGTTGATCCTAACACTTGTCCAACCCTCTGTACATACACTTTACTCCTATCACCACCTACTGTATGTACACTTTACTCCTGTCACCACCTACTGTACCTACACTTTACTTCTATCACCACCTACTGTACCTACACTTTACTCCTATCACCACCTACTGTATGTACACTTTACTCCTGTCACCACCTACTGTACCTACACTTTACTCCTGTCACCATCTACTGTATGTACATACACTTTACTTCTATCACCACCTACTGTACCTACACTTTACTCCTATCACCACCTACTGTATGTACACTTTACTCCTGTCACCACCTACTGTATGTACACTTTACTTCTATCACCACCTACTGTACCTACACTTTACTCCTATCACCACCTACTGTATGTACATACACTTTACTCCTGTCACCACCTACTGTATGTACACTTTACTCCTATCACCACCTACTGTACATACACTTTACTCCTGTCACCACCTACTGTATGTACACTTTACTCCACTCACCACCTACTGTACATACACTTTACTCCTATCACCATCTGCTGTACGTACACTTTACTCCTATCACCATCTACTGTACGTATACTTTACTCCTGTCACCATCTACTGTATGTACCTACACTTTACTTCTGTCACCACCTATTGTATGTATGTACACTTTACTCCACTCACCACCTGCTCTACGTACACTTTACTCCTGTCACCACCTACTGTATGTACACTTTACTCCACTCACCACCTACTGTATGTACATACACTTTACTCCTGTCGTCACAATATACTGTATGTACGTACACTTTACTCCTATCACCACCTACTGTATATACACTTTACTCCTATCACCACCTACTGTATGTATGTACACTTTACTCCTATCACCACCTACTGTACGTACACTTTACTCCTATCACCATCTGCTGTACGTACACTTTATTCCACTCACCACCTGCTGTCTGTACACTTTACTCCTATCACCATCTACTGTACGTACACTTTACTCCTGTCACCATCTACTGTATGTACCTACACTTTACTCCTATCACCACCTATTGTATGTATACTTTACTCCTATCACCACCTACTGTACGTACACTTTACTCCTGTCACCACCTACTGTACGTACACTTTACTCCTATCACCATCTGCTGTACGTACACTTTATTCCACTCACCACCTGCTGTACGTACACTTTACTCCTATCACCATCTACTGTACGTATACTTTACTCCTGTCACCATCTACTGTATGTACCTACACTTTACTCCTATCACCACCTATTGTATGTATGTACACTTTACTCCTATCACCACCTACTGTATGTACACTTTACTCCTATCACCACCTATTGTATGTATGTACACTTTACTCCTGTCACCACCTACTGTATGTACACTTTACTCCTATCACCACCTATTGTATGTACGTACACTTTACTCCTATCACCACCTACTGTATGCACACTTTACTCCTGTCACCACCTACTGTATGTACATACACTTTACTCCTGTCGTCACCATATACTGTATGTACGTACACTTTACTCCTGTCACCACCTACTGTACGTACACTTTACTCCACTCACCACCTGCTGTACGTACACTTTACTCCTATCACCATCTGCTGTACGTACACTTTACTCCTGTCACCACTACTGTGTGTACATACACTTTACTCCTGTCACCACTACTGTGTGTACACTTTACTCCTGTCACCACCTACTGTATGTACACTTTACTCCTATCACCATCTGCTGTACGTACGCTTTACTCCTGTCACCACTACTGTGTGTACACTTTACTCCTGTCACCACTACTGTGTGTACATACACTTTACTCCTGTCACCACTACTGTATGTACACTTTACTCCACTCACCACCTGCTGTACGTACACTTTACTCCTGTCACCACTACTGTGTGTACACTTTACTCCTGTCACCACTACTGTGTGTACACTTTACTCCTGTCACCACTACTGTGTGTACACTTCACCCTGTGTACTGTGTGGTGTGTCCAGGTGCTGTTAAAGTTCTTGTTTTCTTGTCCGCTTGTGAAGTGGTGCTTTGTGTGACATTCATTCACACTCTTGTCAGTATTGTTGAAGAGGCACCTGAACCACATTCACTTGGTTTTGTCCTTCAGTATAACTGCACAGGCAGAGATAAACACTTTGCATGTCACAATTGTCACTTATGATATTGCAGGGACAGTGTAGAGGCCTGTACATCACAGGTCGCCATCAGGAGAGATGAGCCAACATTTTAAATTCAGCTTCTAATGACTTTTTGTGATGCTGAAAATGTAAGTAGATTGTAAGATTATATTAAGCTGCACTTGCTTTGAGAAATTCTGTTATAGTCTACTGAGTATAGAGTGAACTGACCGATCTTTTTAGATCTGTCGTGAGAGGCGCTGTGACTGAATTGTGTGATAGAAAGCAATTACTTAAATTAAATCCTTTCCTTGGTCTTTTCTGTTACATTTTCTCTCTGCTCATCCAAACCTAAATAAAGTCGGTCAGTTTTACTCTGAGCATTATTGCCCTGGCTTGGTGTGGCCGGCCACATACAGGAATTTGTATTTTTATTTATTTGTTTATTTGACAGGGACAGTGCACATTGATAAACATTGCTTTAAATGTGCCTGAGTTAGCCAAGTCAAGGTGATGACAACATAAAAACAAAAACATAGCAAAAAACTTATAGACAACATCACAAAAACAGCAGCAGCAAACAGACGCAGCACAAACATCTAACAGTTGGACAGTTGATGCGTTGGGGTAATTGGGGTAGCTCACTTTCTATCCCTGTTTTCTGGGTGCTAATCAGCAAACCAAAGAGATGTCTGCGACAATTGTCCACTTTTCTGTCACCTGTGGGACACATTGCTTGTCTGATACTGTTTTATTGTGTATAGTATTTTACATTACATAAAAAAAACGATTCAAATTTTTAATACTTATGATTAAAAACTTTTAAAATCAATTCTTAAAATCACTTAAAATTTTTAAAATCTTTGTGATTTAACAAAATTAAGAACAAAAAAAACTTAATTTTAAATAAACATGTGCACAAAACAACAAAACAAACGTGATTAAAGCAAAACTGCTCACCAACATAAAAGTCAAATACATTGAAATAACTGAAAATGCATTGGACAAAATAAAGAAACAATTAAAAAGGTAAAAATAAAAAACAAACAAAAAAGGTCCAATGCATTTAAAATTAAATCCAAAACAGACAATGTATTTTACAAAAAAATATAACAAAACTAAACCAAAAAACCCCTAAACAATTAGT
The DNA here is from genome assembly GCF_036373705.1 of Amia ocellicauda. Lineage (NCBI taxonomy): Eukaryota > Metazoa > Chordata > Actinopteri > Amiiformes > Amiidae > Amia > Amia ocellicauda. The sequence continues at coordinate 47,309,056 of NC_089856.1, forward strand.
GATTTAAAAATAACTAAATCTTTAAAAACAATTAAGATTCATTTTAAAAGTCATTTTAAAAACAATCATCCATAAAATGGTTAAAAGATCTTGGACTCGGGCTCCAGCAGGGGGAACTGACCGTCCCTGGAGGTGGGTCCCATCATGGGATCCTGAGCTCCCCCAGATCTTGTATCTGCCAGTTCTTATAGGCTTCCTCCTTGCCCCTCTGATGGACCTCCAGATTGACGTAGTCCCTCACAAGCACCATGCTCCTCCGCGCGATGACAATCGGGTCCAGCTCCTGCTTATTGAACAAACAGATGTTCCGTCCCTCCCACAGGGCCTGCTTCACTGCGCAGACGACACGCCACCAGTACCTCAGGGTGGAAGATGTTAGTCCCCTGGCAGGACCGTACAGGATCTGCTGGGCGGTCGCCCGCGCAGGAACGGCAAACCTGTGGAGGAACGGAGAAAACAGGAGCCAGACCCTGTAGGCGGAGGGGCACTCTCTAAAGATGTGAGCCTCCGTCTCCTTCCCCAGGCAACCCTTATAGGGGCAGGTGTCATAAGGAGCTATGCCCCTTCTGTGCATGAACACTCGGGTGGGGAGACACCGACTCACAGCCATCCAGGAGACATCTTTCTGCGTATTCGTGAGGCAAACGTGCGTAGCGTTAGCCCAGATAAACCGGCAGGTTTCGGGAGGGAAATCTTCTATCCGGCTGGTCTCCTGGGTAGATCTCATCTGGCTACAGATGGTCTTATAATCCCAGGAGGCCAGCACGACTTTATGGAGGCCTACTTCGAGCGCAAAGGCTCGGAGCGCCCTGTAGAACGGCGGGGGATCCCACGAGTGCGGCCTGGTGTTATCTCAGGCTGCTGGCAAAATAAAAGCGGTTCATGAAACTCACTTTCTTGCCAGCAGCCTGGATGTTCTTGACCACATAGGCCAGCCCCTGCGCCTTTATCAGCCGCACAACGTCCGGGACCCCCCTGCCTCCATCCAGGGTACCCTTCACCATCTGCACTCTTTTCAGCCTCTCCATTTTGCTCCCCCAGACAAAACGAAATATAATTCGGGTCACTAATTTTGCGATGACCTTGTCTGGGGGGAAGATCATTCCTACGTAGAGGAGTATCGGGAAGAGGATGGCCTTTACGACCAGCACCTTACCAGCCATCGTCAAGGTCCTTGTGCTCCAGCCGTGGATCTTCCTTTGGACCTTCGCTATGGCCTCCTCCCAGCTCCGGGTGCCCGTGTTGGTCCCGTCGCATTGTCTGATATACAAGACTTCTTGTCACTGATGGCTCTTCTATCTGTTTTTCATTGTCCCTATTGGGCTCGTATTTGCATATTAAAGGGATAATGATGTAAAACAGTTGAATAGTCTTGGGTGCTATTTCAAGATCAGTTCGTCTGTAGAGAAAATAAATTTTTTGGTCTAGGTTGTGCTGTAGTGTTATGTATTACTGTGTAGTGAGTTAAAAACACTGTGTTGATTTATGGATATTTATTGTATCCCCATATTAAGTATCTCTGTTTAGTTTGTAATGTTCAGGTGTGAGACAAACTCTCTTGACATTGAACTAATTTAATGTACCATTTGTATACACATTAGCCTGACTTTGAAAGCACAACAATTTCCTATTAACATTAACCTGTTTTGTTTTTCATGATGCCTTGGCCTTATACACATGATTCCTTACTAATCATTATTAAACAATTGTCTATATACTTCCTGTTTCAATTTGACAATTGATTGATTTTCCTGTTCTCTGTTTAGTACATTTCAAATTTCATTCATGCAAGTGCATTGTTTTTTATCATTAACGCGTTTTCTGTTACGTGTCAATGTATCTGCACCCCCTATTCACTCAGTAACAATTAATTAAAGCTGTTTAAACAAAGTGAACAAAGATTTGTGTACATATTTATAGACAGAGTATCACTTACATTATCTAAATACCATCAAAACGTGTTGTCATAGACACTACTTTGATCAAAGAAGAGATGCAACGCCCCGGAGCCACCAGGGAATTTGAATATGGCAACACAGATGGCAGCACCACCAGAATATCTATAAATAGTCTGTCTATGCCAATCCAGTGCCTTGACACACTGACGAGCTCCTTTCATTGGAGATGAAAAGCATGTAGATGAATAGAGAAGCAGAAAGGTCAGACGCTTCAGTCAAGTCTGTTTATTTTAAAAATAAAGACACGATTAAAAGTTACAGTGTTTCGCAAACATCAGTTGTAGTCGAAGTTTCTCAATGTATTCATTTTTTTTGCATTTGTAATGAATATTATATTAAAGCGCTCTATACATACAAAGGATAAACACTTGACCAGGTTCAATATATAGTTAAAAACCAACTATTTGAGGATGATGCATTAATAAGACCTCCCAGGACATCATTCAGGAAGACAGAAAGTCTAACTAATGCATCATCCAAGATTTATGGGGTTTTGTTAATCAGAAAGTATTAAAAGTATATTATGAGTTTAAAATATGATTGGGGGTGTTTGTAAGAAAGGACATATTAAGAGACCATAGAGGCCACTTTTGAGTTGACTTAGAGCCATCTTTGTGTGTTGTTTGGAAAGGTTAACTATAATTATGAAATGAGGGGAGTAGAGGAGAATAAATTGACTAGAGGAGTCTTATAGGTTAACGAGAGGTCTAAACTAAAGAAAACTATACCTTTTCCTTTGTTCGAATAAACTCCATATCTAAAACCAAATAAAAGCCATTCTAGGGATGGGTAGGGTATAGGGTATAAGTCCACTTCACCCTGAAATATAGTGTCTGCTAAGAAATTAAAAATAAAATAAAAATGAAAATGTATCTAAGCCTTAGAATTTCACTAAACTTTCAAAACATCACTTGCACTTATGCAGGCGACTGGCTGTAAATGAACTATCACTTCTGAGGTTTTTCTGAGCTCCACATTTTGATCATCCACACAAGGATACCGTTAATTGACACAGGGGGGGTTAGCCACATGGATATCTATATAAGTAATTAGTTTACTTCAATTAGTGGATTCATATTGACTAGAGCCAGGTGGGGACAGTACAATCGTAACAATACATACACAAGGCCTTAAGTACTGTTAAGTGCTTACAGAGGCCGCATTCATGCCCCAGACGGAGCGCTTCTCTGCACACTGTTACAGATGAGAGTATTCACTCTTTAATGGGACAATTTTATTACATGACTCATTTACATGGATACTGATGGATTAATTACGAGCGAAAGTAAGAGGGGAGAGAGAGAGTGCTGTGAGCCTGGGGAGGTCGAGACAGAAACTTTCTTCCAAATTGCGAAAAGAATTCTCAAACAAGGAACAACGTTATCTCCATCCCACAATTCCCAGAGTTGACAGAGTGGTCCCATGCTGGAGAGGGACACACAGGGACACTGGCTGTCCAATGTGTCTGCCTGTCACCAAGGGTGGGACCGGGGGGGGCCCTCTCATCACTTCGATTATCAGACGTGAGCCAGTCTGCCTGGGGGTGAGGCGGGGTGGGTTCTTCACATGTTCGTGTTCTGCGGTCGGGTCCAGGAAAACGGCTGCAGGTTCCTCTCAGTCTCTCCATTCACTTCCTGAGTCCTGTCTTCACTTCTTGTATTCCAGACGAACACACGCCTGTCCATCTGCATTTCAGTCAGTGCAGGAACTATTCTCTGTGTGTTTGTATGTGTGTGTGTGGAGAGGGAGGAAGAGAGTGGGAGAGGGAGGGGAGGGGAGGGGAGAGGGAGAGCTGATGTTCTTCCCTATTGATGTTGTTCTGATGTCTCTGTCTATGACTGTCTGTCTCTCTCTAGTGTGTAATATTGAGAACATGACTAGGTTTATTTATCTTTCCTCTGCCTCAATAGACCCAAAATCAAGCCATACCTGTCAACATCTTCCATGTCTACAATCTTATAAAGGACAGACGTAAGATAGATCTCAGAGGCCGGGCAGCAGCTGAGGGTGGTGGTACAAATTAAGTAGTAGTGTGAATCATAAAGAACACGGCCATAATGATATATAAAGATCCGATTGCTTTTATTTTCCATTTGCTGTACAGCACCGTTGGACGCCTTCCTAAGAATTCAAAACCAGAAACATAGCATTGCAGTTCACATAATACCCGCTAGATGGTGCAGAAGCGTCAGTTTTAAAGGTTTACTGGCAGCTGTGATGTGTACTGCATTGTTTTTGTTTTTACTTGTGTCCTTTGGTCTGTTTCACAGCCTGAGGGACAGTGTGTGGACACCAGAGGGATGGGATTGGAGGGGACATGTTCTGTTTATATTTGAAATATTGTGTCTTGTATCGTGTCTGTAAAGCTTTGGCAATACCAGTACACTGTTGTCATATCTATAAAGCACATGGGATTGAAATTGAATTGAGTGCAGGTTGGTGTAATTCCGGCTTATTGCCACTAGACGGCATCGGCATTCATGAAGACTTCAAGTATTTGGGCAAATGCTGATTTTGCACGTGGAGGTAGAAAATGCGCGCATAATCCGGACAGTCTCAATTCAAATTCAAATTCAAATGAATGCTTCCAGGTGTGTATATATATATATATATATATATATATATATATATGTTTGTATGTATATATGTGTATGTATGTATGTATGTACAGTGAGGGAAAAAAGTATTTGATCCCCTGCTGATTTTGTACGTTTGCCCACTGACAAAGAAATGATCAGTCTATAATTTTAATGGTAGGTGTATTTTAACAGTGAGAGACAGAATAACAACAAACAAATCCAGAAAAACGCATTTCAAAAAAGTTATACATTGATTTGCATGTTAATGAGGGAAATAAGTATTTGAACCCCTACCAATCAGCAAGATTTCTGGTTCCCAGGTGTATTTTATACATGTAACTCTCTTAAAGGGAGTGCTCCTAATCTCAGCTCGTTACCTGTATAAAAGACACCTGTCCACAGAAGCAATCAATCAATCAGATTCCAAACTCTCCACCATGGCCAAGACCAAAGAGCTGTCCAAGGATGTCAGGGACAAGACTGTAGACCTACACAAGGCTGGAATGGGCTACAAGACCATCGCCAAGCAGCTTGGTGAGAAGGTGACAACGGTGCGATTATTCGCAAATGGAAGAAACGCAAAATAACTGTCAGTCTCCCTCAGTCTGGGGCTCCATGCAAGATCTCACCTCGTGGAGTTTCAATGATCATGAGAACAGTGAGGAATCAGCCCAGAACTACACGGGAGGATCTTGTTAATGATCTCAAGGCAGCTGGGACCATAGTCACCAAGAAAACAATTGGTAACACACTACGCCGTGAAGGACTGAAAACCTGCAGCGCCCGCAAGGTCCCCCTGCTCAAGAAAGCACATGTACAGGCCCGTCTGAAGTTGCCAATGAACATCTGAATGATTCAGAGGAGAACTGGGTGAAAGTGTTGTGGTCAGATGAGACCAAAATCGAGCTCTTTGGCATCAACTCAACTCGCCGTGTTTGGAGGAGGAGGAATGACCCCAAGAACACCATCCCCACCGTCAAACATGGAGGTGGAAACATTATGCTTTGGGGGTGTTTTTCTGCTAAGGGGACAGGACAACTGCACCGCATCAAAGGGACGATGGACGGGGCCATGTACCGTCAAATCTTGGGTGAGAACCTCCTTCCCTCAGCCAGGGCATTGAAAATGGGTCGTGGATGGGTATTCCAGCATGACAATGACCCAAAACACACAGCCAAGGCAACAAAGGAGTGGCTCAAGAAGAAGCACATTAAGGTCCTGGAGTGGCCTAGCCAGTCTCCAGACCTTAATCCCATAGAAAATCTGTGGAGGAGCTGAAGGTTCGAGTTGCCAAACGTCAGCCTCGAAACCTTAATGACTTGGAGAGTATCTGCAAAGAGGAGTGGGACAAAATCCCTCCTGAGATGTGTGCAAACCTGGTGGCCAACTACAAGAAACGTCTGACCTCTGTGATTGCCAACAAGGGTTTTGCCACCAAGTACTAAGTCGAAGGGGTCAAATACTTATTTCCCTCATTAACATGCAAATCAATGTATAACTTTTTTGAAATGCGTTTTTCTGGATTTTGTTGTTGTTATTCTGTCTCTCACTGTTAAAATACACCTACCATTAAAATTATAGACTGATCATTTCTTTGTCAGTGGGCAAACGTACAAAATCAGCAGGGGATCAAATACTTTTTTCCCCCCACTGTATGTATGTATGTATGTATGTATGTATGTATGTGTGTGTGTGTGTGTGTGTGTGTGTGTGTGAGAGAGAGAGAGAGCCTACAGTTAAATGTTGCTTTTGTAAACGCGGCAGTGAATTTAAAACCGAAAGACCAGAGAACGCCTACTTCGATACCGTAGGTCACAGGGAGGGAGGGTAGAGAGAGATGGACAGATAGACAGAAAGAGGAGGTTAGTTTTCAACCATGACCCGTTTTGGGGACATAATTCGAGTGGGAGGGGTGGTGCGGGGTCGCGTTGGACACGTTTCACTTGCTCATCATTTTTCATTAATTAGGTTCACCGGAGGGATTCAGAGCTGTTTGGAGTTAAAGGGAGAAACTCGAGGGACAGTTGGCGAGATAATGGGAGATGTTAAAGTCCATCAGCCAGTGTCTCCAGTGAGGAACTTTTTTGCTGGGGGTGTCGGAGGAGCGTGCTTACTGCTGGCCGGACACCCGCTGGACACCATTAAGGTATACTGTTAATCTGTGATGTAAACCACTGAAAACAGACGCGTATGTTAATGGTTTAATGTATGAATAAATCGGTTTGTTGGTTAATTTAAATTGTGGAAATCAATATTTTTGTCTTGCAATGTTTCTTTCAGGTGTGTGCTAAATGTCAGAATAATAAAATAAAAGGTGTAAACGACGCTGTTCTGTGTATTGGACATCTGTGCTGGGGAAACACGCCGGACACTTCATTCTAGCCTGGACGGGCGGCGGATAGGACAGGAGAGGCAATGGTGGTGGACCGTCGATATTCGGATATATTGCCTTCACTTTCGGCTCCTTTCATTTTAGACAACCATTGCAAACCATTTTTTCCGTGCACGGTTGCATTGGGCAGGTTTGCAGGCTTTATAGGTCTCTAGGTCTCCAACTGCATTGCAGTAGACGAGTGACAAAGCGGCACAAGTTCACACTTCATTGCGGTGAAGGGATGTATGAAGTGTGAAGTTCTGGGCTGTAGGGGTTATAAGCCCACGAACCACCGAGGAACTTCTACTTGTGGTAATTGGGATACTTTCTCAAATGATATCCGCGACAGATGCGTTCAAATAAGTGTTGTCTATTCATAATCGCCAATTAAAATAATTGTAGTCTTCAAAGGAGTTTGCAATGTATTGAACGCTGATCGCAGCAAACGGATTATTCGCCCTGTATTTTTAAAGCAATTATAAACCCAGAAATGCTTCCAAGTTCCAGAAAATACTTTTAAAAATTGCATGGTGTTATGCAATGTAATTTGCTCTCTGTCGCCTTGAGAAAGGATCCAGTCAACAACTCCGCAAGGGGAGGAAGAGCGTGTATTTCGTTTCAAAGGGTTTTCTTCTTCCTCTGTCTGGCTGCAGAGTCTTGAGAAGCTTTGTCCCCCGAAAACAGCGGCCGGATGAACAAGCGCGTCTTTATGCTCTTCATCCCTCCGTCCCGCACAGCGGCGGCTGGGCTGCATGTGAGCGAAATGCCAAGCAAGCTGGAAAAAGTTCACACCACATCGTCTCACAACAAACCCAGACATGAGCATTTTAAATAACCCTGCAAGTTCGTCTTTCAACAAGGCGATAGGACGATCCCAATACAACCGTCGGAAACCACCAATGTGTATTATAAATATTCTGAAGGATTACAGAAATGCAACACTGCTCATTCTGCACACGTATTGGGAAAGGCGAAAAAAACAGCTGTAGAGAAAAGCGACGACACCTTTTCCCATTTTATGATGGGGAATCTTTCATGTCCTTCCTTTCAGTATTGAGAACTAACTCTCCCAACTATGGAGACATAACGCTGTTTTATTATCGCAATAAGCAGCTGTCTTATTGCTATAGGACACAGCCCATTATTGCTTATCTCACATACTTTGCTCTTTCCTTATCTAGAGAAATGCATGGTCACAGCTCTGCCAGGTCTTGTCCACAGTATCTGGGGATTGAGTTCAATCACCCGCCTTTCCTTGCTCTTCTGCTCAAGGACATAAGAAAACTGTAGGTGTCATTCAGACCTAAAGCTCCTGCGCAGTTACAGCTCTGTACACGCTTAAGGTGCCCACGTAGCAAGTGGCAATATTGTGGCGAAAAGGTTGAATCAGCCATAACATTATGACCACTGACAGGTGAATAACACTGATAATCTCGTTATCATGGCACCTGTCAGTGGGTGGGATATATTAGGCAGCAAGTGAACATTTTGTCCTCAAAGTTGATGTGTTAGATGCAGGAAAAATGGGCAGTGTAAGGATCTGAGCGACTTTGACAAGGGCTTTGTGATGGCTAGATGACTGGGTCAGAGCATCTCCAGAACTCAAATTGCTGAAAAAGTGAATGCTGGTTCTGATAGAAAGGTGTCAGAACACACAGTGCGTCGCAGTTTGTTGCGTATGGGGCTGCGTAGCCGCAGACCAGTCAGGGTGCCCATGCTGACCCCTGTCCACTGCCGAAAGCACCTACAATGGGCACGTGAGCATCAGAACTGGACCACGGAGCAATGGAAGAAGGTGGCCTGGTCTGATGAATCACGAGTTCAGGGTGTTGACTTTGCCTCCAAATTCCTCAGATCTCAATCCAATTGGGCATCTGTGGGATGTGCTGGACAAACAAGTCCGATCCATGGAGGCCCCACCTCGCAACTTACAGGACTTAAAGGATCTGCTGCTAACGTCTTGGTGCCAGATACCACAGCACACCTTCAGAGGTCTAGTGGAGTCCATGCCTCGACGGGTCAGGGCTGGTTTGGCGGCAAAAGGGGGACCTACACAATATTAGGCAGGTGGTCATAATGTTATGGCTGATCGGTGTATATTGTAGCATTCTGTGCTGTTTTGGGTTTGCCACTGTAGCAGCAATAGGCCTATTAGGAGGGAATGCAGGGTTTAATGCAACAAACTTTATATAACTGATAGTTTGACTGGAGCAACCCCTAACTGCTACAAACTCTCAAACTCTCTTTGCAACTCTCTTTTAATGTCTGATGTCCCCCAGCGGTAACTGTAGCACCCCTATTGATGTCCTTGTGCCCTGTGACTGGATCCCCCGATTATGGCGCACCCCTTGTTTACGTGCGAGGATAACCCGACCCTGGAACTAACATTTCCTGCTACCAAACTAAGCACACAAACTGTCCCACCCCCAACACAGACACAGTGCAGTCCCATATCACTACAATATGCACCCAGAGAGCCCTGAGTCTAGTTAGTTGGTTTAGATCACCCCAAAATCACCAGTTTGTAAAGCCTGGGATCACATGTTAATGACTGGCTGATTGAGTGCAGTCATATGTCCAGTGAAGAAAACTGTGGTCCCTAAGGGGCTGGAGGGTATTCAGGTGTTTGTTCCAAATGATTTGTAAATAAATGGCTGCCGTATACTGCTTGTTAATCGATCGGTATTAGATGCTTGTCCAGCCTTTACGAAGGGGGCGATTTCAAGAGTGATCTGTAAAACCTGTTGGACTGCAGCACCAGCACTGCACTGGGACCCCCTGATAAAGACATGTAACCAGGGTCTGGAGCAGTCAGGCATAATGGTGTGTGAGGGAGAGAGAGATAGAGAGAGAGAGAGAGAGAGAGAGAGAGAGAGTGACATGGTGTCTCTGTCTCTTTGACTGACAGGTTCGACTACAGACTCAACCCAAAGCTGCCTATGGACAGCATGTTGTCTACACAGGGACCATGGACTGTCTCAGGAGTACGGTGGCTCGAGAGGTGCGTTCCCACACCGTGAACAGCAGATGGCATTGTTATCAGTGAAGTATACTCGTTGTTTAACTATGGTGCCAAATCAACCAACAGTGTTTTCTTATTGCAGTGTTTACACACATATATATACACATGTATACACACACACACACCACACACTGTCTTGCAAAAGTATTCAGACCCTCTCATTGAATGGCAGCAGAGGGGTTGGCACTAGTGCCTCACAGCTCCTGCCCCCCAGGTTTGATTCCAGCCTTGGGTGGCTGTCTGTGTGGAGGATGTATGTTCTCCCTGTTGTAGAGGGAACATTTACTTTTATCATTTTCTTTATATGCTTTAAATATTGTTTCATGTTGTTATAATATTAATTGTTTAATTTTGTTAATTCAGTTCTGTCTATAAAGCAAATTGTTAGTTTGTATTTACCCCTATATGGGAGCTACTTTAATTATTAGCTAAAACATTTTGGTCTGTAGCTTCTTACTAGGGATGCTACAGAAAGTCATGTTACCCTGCCTCTGCCTTATGGTTCATTGTTTCTTGAATTGTATACAGCTATTGTCTTTTGAGAACTTAAACAACAACTGTATTAGTATGCATGGGGTAACCTGAAGTCACACAAATGTATTTTCATGGGATGTGGTGAATTTGATTGAGAAGGCTGTAACCTATTGTCTATCGAAATATACAAGGGGGTTTCTTACAGCTCACATCTCTAGTTCTTTCTCTTTACTTCATGTGGAGGAGAGCTGTGAGTTAACTTTATTTATTATTTATAATGAAATTATCACCTTCCATAGGATAGAAGACAGAGGATTGGAGGGCTGTTTGTATTCAGTCTTAGGCACTTTTTGTCAATATAAACTAATTGTAGTAGACCAGAGGAGAGACACTGTGCATTTGTAACAAGTTTGTTGTTTCTCTGTTTTGTGAACTGGTTGTGTTTGTACAGTCTCTTTACTGTAGCAGGTGAAAGAGAGTCAAATCCTATGGGTCACATGGTGAGGTGTGCAAAACTGTTTCTTTTACTGTAGCGTGGGAAAGAGTATAAAAACCTGATCACTAGAGGTGGATTGGGTGAGTATGTAACTCAGAGTTTACGAGTCACATGATGCGGTGCAAAAACTCTCTTTACAAGTAGCGGCTGGAAGAGAGAAAAATAAGTCATAGTTTAGAACACCACTAAATTTTCATGGGTGACATAACAGAGTACCTGTTAGAGAAAAATGAAAAGACAATGAAACGGATGAAGAAGGAGGGCTGGGATCCGGAGTGGCTGCCAGAGCAACACATCCAGTGGTGGAAAGAGCAGAAGAAAGACAAGAAAAATATGGGTGTAGTGATTATGTGTAATGCATCACAAAAGGAAACTAATACAACAAATGAATAAGAAAGTATGGACAGAGAGAGAAGGGATATTAGTAAGTCAGATGGAGGTTAAGGAATTAAAAGTGGAAAATATTAAGTTGAAAAAGGAGTTAAGGCAGGCTAGAAAGACAACTGGAATTGCTGGTATAAATAAGTGTTAAGTAAAAGGCAGTAATAGAGTAAATTGAGATAAACTTAGATGAAAAGACCTGAAGTGTGCGGGTTTATATGATGATGATGATGATGATGATATTGATTTGGGATTCAGATGAAGAACCTTTAATTGAAAGTTCTGGGTCAGAAGAGGAAGAGCCAGCGCAGGCTGTAGGGGTGTAAATTATCACAGAGGCCTGGCAGAGCTGGTGAAGGAGCGCAGGCAGCAACAGCGACAGAAAAGGGCAGGACAGCAGGCTATGGCCCAGGAGGGATTGGAAGAAAACTAAATCAATCAATCAATCAATTTTTATTTGTATAGCGCATTTCGCGGGGTAGCCACAGAGTGCTTTACAGACTGGTAAACGTACAACATTTAAATAATAAATCATTTAGACACGGGGGAGAGAAAAACAAAAAAACTCCTATGGATGGCATGTAGGAGAAACTGAAACTCTGGGGGTCCACGGCTTAGGGCCTAGGCCTAATGGTTGCTTCCCTCCAGGCAGTATAGTTATTACAGTAGCAAGGAGATCTGAAAGCTCTTGATCGGTGCTGCTGGCTGTGGTCTTCCCTCTGGAGGAGGCCTCTCGCCGGCCATCGGGGGTGGGGGGGGTTGGACCATCAACAGCATTTGGGAGGCGATGGTTCGTCAGACCTTGTGTATGGATGCCCCATTGGCCCTCCGTGGTGGGGTGCCCCGGAGGGGGTTAAATGGAGAGCAGGAAGATATTGAAGTTCCCCTTTACCTCTTGGAAAATTAAGCTATAGGGGAGAAGCTCCCACCAATAAATAAATAAATAAACTGATTTTTGGGTTAAGCTGAATGCACTAACAACTAGATCAATGGGCAGTAGTCCTAACCAAAACAGACCCTGAATTATGAAATAATATGTCAGAAAATGTGCGTAAGACCAGTTATTTGACGGTGGCTGGGCAAACAGATGCACAGCGATTACATTGAAAACCGGAGTTACTGCTGGGACACGAAATGTGTGAACAGATTGGTCCTTAATACAGGTTAAAAACAGACGGTGAAACCGCTTTTGAATATGCTGAGAGAAAGTGGAGTGTGTATCATGATTACAGTAGAATACCAAACGCAACACATAAAGATCATGGCTGCTTGCTAAAATTGCTAAAACGGGGATTCAGTCCACATATACAAAAGGAATTATTGTTAGGTGTTAATCCGGGAGATACCTTTGATACTATCGTAACATGGGCAGGATCAGTAGAATCAATGCAGAGTGAGCAGAAAGTGGGTCAAATTGCAGCAGTAATGCAAGACAAAGGCAAGGGGTTCACTGGTAAGTGTGTGGAAAATAGGACACGACAGAATAGTGCACAGAAAAGACCAACACACCTGTATGCCAGAACTGTAATAGAGAGGGGGTAGAAAATAATAATGCCCCCCCTACTAATTACGACCGAAGGACAAGGGCGCCACAAATGAAACACCCCCCTGCACCCCCATTAGCGCCAGCCTCCCCCTGTTACTGTGGACAAAACACCATCAGCACCCCATCCTCCCCCCCAGTGTGAACAATCTCCACTCGGCCACCCCAGTGAAAATGTTCTGGAAATGCCACTGGAGGTGGATGTACCTGTGTAGCGACACTTGCAGTGCAGTATGCTAATCGACAACAATGATGGTTCAGTGTCTCTGTTACAAACTGTCCCTTACCAACTATGAATATTTTATAAACATCAAAGGTGTGGGAGGAGAAACAACAAATGCTTCCAATTTAGTGTTAATAGAATAAGGAGGTGTACATATTGTGTGTAAAATTTGTTTGTAATATTAATTAAGGAAGAAGTCTTGGATATATATGTTAAAAGAGGTAGGTGTTTTAATTTTTCTGGGAAAGTGATAACTGGTTCAGAGAGCAGACAGCAGTATTGATTGCTAGGCAAAACAAATATTCAAATCAAGGAAGGTAGTAAAATATGTTTACATTTTTTAGAGTAAAATAATGTTGGAAATTTCTTTCCATCATCAGAGCTCTGGAATGGTAAAATGTCTGTGAACTGAAACCATAGCCAATTTTCACCAGTTTACAAACGAGAGGAGGCCATTCGAACCATTGTACAGTAGATATAGTTTAGCTATGTCTTCCATTGTGGAGCTCAAATACTGTCCTTTACTAACATTTCATTAACAACTGTCCTCCACTGTCCTATACATGGCCATGAATGCCAGTGTCAGTGTGTCCTCCTCTGCATTTGCCAGCACACAAGAGTGGCTGAATATAGACTCACATGCACCTCCTACCCGGTGTTATTGTAGGTAGACAAGTCTGTGAACCAGCTGTAGATGCATCAATGACCCCCTCTTAACTCTCTCTGTGTCAGGGCATGCGGGGGCTCTATAAAGGCATGGCAGCCCCACTGGCTGGGGTGTCCCCCATGATGGCCATCGGTTTCTTTGGGTTCGGTCTGGGGAAGCGACTGCAGCAGCGAGACCCGGACAGCCCCCTCACGTGAGTCTCCAGTAGGCATGGGTGGGACGGATTTCACATCACTGCCAGAGAGGAGAGAAGGGCTTGGCTTTCAATGCTTTACCCAGGCTGAGAGTCAATCGTGTGCTTTGCAATGGAACCCGTTAGTCATGACCGCTACACAAGATCAGACCCCAGCGCCTCCGAGTGTCTCTGTATGACTGTTGGAGTACTGTTTGGTATTCCTCATTTGTGTTTTTTGTTATTCCACTACACATGAGAACCTACAGCATGTGTGGAGTAACACCATTTTCATCGGCATGAGCTGAACATGACCCTCTGTCTCCACTCAGATACCCACAGATCTACGCAGCTGGGATGCTGTCGGGCATTTGCACTACGGTCATCGTGGCACCGGGGGAGAGGATTAAGTGTCTTCTGCAGGTAAGGGGGGGAGCTGATCAGCTTTGAGCCAATTAAACTACCTGAAACCCAGCTTCACTTCCCACTCTCAGCCCGTGTGACCTGACCATAACGAACTGCAGTCCGGTGGCAATCCTGCCCTTCCCAAACTGGCAAGAGAAGTTTACCATCATGCTAAACCAACACCAGGGACAGGATAGTGCGCACACCCACCTGGCACAACCATGGCTGCAGTGCCACCTAGAGGCGATCAGTCATCTCTGCCATTCACACACTCAGACCCCTTCTGCTCAGCCTGTTGAATTCAGACCAGCTGGAGGCCACCTCCAGCCCAGTGCGTTCACAGTATTGTGACCGTAAGAGCCGTCCTGCACTGTTTCAGGTGCAGTCTACCTCCGGCCTGAGGAAGTATTCTGGTCCAGTGGACTGTGCTGTCCAGCTGTACAAACAGCAGGGGATTCGAAGTGTTTACAAGGGCACCGTCCTCACGCTCATGAGAGGTACGTTCTCCAAACACAAATAATACTATACAAATACAAAATAATAATAATCAAGAATGGATGTGTTCTGTTTTTAATTTTAGATAAATTTGTTTGTTTAACGGAGGTAAAAGGTCATTACCAAACCCCCTCTGAGGAACTAGTTTCTTCACTTCAGATAACCAAGGATTCATCCACAACCCAGTGTTTTCTGCTGTACTTATTAGATCCTTTGTACAGATACAAGTACATCAGTTAGAAGACTGGCATGGTTAAAATTTTCCCATAAAACCTGCTGAATTATCTCCCCCACCCCTAGCACGAGGGCTGTACCCCCCAGCTCAAACCAATGCTTCTCTTTATACACACAGACGTGCCCTCTACCGGTGTCTACTTCATGAGTTATGAGCTGTTGAAGAACACGCTGACTCCCACAGGTCAGAGGTGAGCGGCTTGTCTTCAGCACATCCTTATACTGGACAGTGGACAGTGTGGGGATCAATGTAAGGATCTCCAGTTGGTCCCTCTACATTACACACCTGGCCCTCTGTATTATATTGCATGTCTTTGTTCTGGTTAAGCCTCCATTATTTGAGTAACCGACTTGAGTGAACACAGTTGAGTTGAAGAGGAATGATGACCTTTCCCCCTCTTTGGATTTCAGCGTTGACGAGCTGAGCATTCCCAGAATCCTCTTTGCTGGGGGCATGGCGGGCATCTGTAACTGGGCCGTGGCGATACCCGCTGACGTCCTCAAGTCCATCACCCAGACAGGTAGGATACGCAAGGCGCTGTTCACAATTGTTAACCCCCCACCAACTCCTCCAGTACAAAGCTGTGTCTAACCCTGGTCTAGGAGTCCCCCTCCAGCAAGTGCTTAATTGTGTCGACAAGATGGGTGTGCTGTACTGCTCTGAGTAAGGCTCGGGTCCGAGGGGAAGATGAATTCTGATGTGCTTAGATCAATGCCAACCTCATGGACATGGAAGAAAAACATATAGCTCCTAATATATAAACATTTGTTTCTTGCCTTTCATGTCCATGTGTAGAGCTGCCTTTTTTCCGTGCTTTGTTTTTAATCCCGTTACTGGAAACGTGTTCTAAGAGCAACCCGCATGCCAACAGTAGAGTTCGGTCAGCAATGCACCGCTTAAATAAATACACTGCAAGCCCATCTGGCAAAAAAGGCCAGGACATCATCTGTGTAACACTGCTGTTGCCATTCAGCCTCTTCAAATTACATTGCAGTTACAGTGGGACATATGGCGCTACCGAACGCCCTGAACATACGCCGCCTGTGAGATCTGGTGCCTGAGGTTGTGCTAACTGGCCCCTGCTTGCCTCCCCAGCCCCGGAAGGGAAGTACTCTGGATTCCGGGATGTACTCCGCGAGCTGGTGAGAGAGGAAGGCCTGCGCTCCCTGTACAAGGGCTTCAGTGCCGTGATGCTGCGAGCCTTTCCTGCCAACGCGGTAAACATCCACGCCAATTCCCAGACCCATTATTCAGAGTATTCAGAGTATGGACCGCTTGTTTCTACTTTTAATGAATAATGTATTAAGAAGTGGCACCTGACACTTGCCTCTCATGCTGCCTGAACCCTGCCCCACTTTCGTCACACTCGTGGAGCAGAGCATTTTAACCCTGTCCTTCTGAAACAGCAGTGTCTTTCTGCCTATGCATACTATAGAAGTGCCTAAGTGTGTATATTTACTATCTAGCCACCTGTATATCCTTATACACTTCTATGTATGAAGCAGTATTTATCTGCATTTGATTATTAGCATTTTTATCAATTTTGCACTTCAAAACTAAAGAACTGTTCATGTTCATGCACCAGGTATATTACTGCTGTTATGAGCAATTTTCCCTAGGGATAATTCAGGTCACTTAAATATAGGTGTCAGGATACAGCTGTTACCATTGGTTCACTGTGCTTTTTATGTACATAAGAGAATGACACCATTAAATCAAACCTATGCAAATAACTTTTTTTTCCTCCAGGCTTGCTTCTTGGGGTTTGAAGTCTCTCTGAAGTTCCTGAACTGGCTGGCTCCAGATTACTGAAGGCAAAGGTCATGACCTCCTTGACACCTGCCAGTCCTCGTGTTCAGCCCAATGAACTTTTACTGGAGATCCTTAAAATCAAATCCTGTTCATAGTAGAACAGGATTATTATTTTAACCAAGGTGCCCCTTAACCAATTAATCCATAAAGTCAAAGTCTATAAAAAAAACTTGGCCTGTGGATGTTTCAAAACAATGGTTTATTAATTATAGAAAATAATCATCAACAATTGCATACAGATTGAATTGCAAATGTTTGTTAATTTGTATGTGCACTGGATAGATTCATGTGTCTTAATTGTTGTTTTTACATGTTTTATGGTACTTCTATTTTTAAAGTATGTTAATGTATTTGAAAATGTGCAGATATGACCACGAATGTGTTATTTAATTGTCTGAGTCTGATAGGTGTGTGCAACAGCAAAGGCTGTACTTCAGAAGTTGTTTATAACATGGTCAACAGTGTGAACTGTTTTAAACTGCTTTGTTTTGGAATGCTTAAACAAATAAAAAAGACCCTTCCTTGGCAATAAACTATTGCTTGTAAAGACTTCTTGGCTTGTGGACTCGTTCCTGAAAATATTCAATTGAAAATATGAATTGTTTATGACATCACAATCCTTTGTGGATGTTGTACTGCTGTGGAAATGATTGTGTGTAAATGCTCTGCCCATGTACGGTATACACCTGATCAGTGACGTTTTCAAAACAGTAACAAGGTCATGACTGGAAACCTCCTTTAGCCTAGGTCACTTAACACAGGGGCGTCACAAGGGGGTAGGCATCCAAGGCAATTGCCTGGGGCCCCGGGCTGAGGGGGGGCCCCCAAATGGGAAGCCCCCCCCACCGCTCTCATGGGAGAAAACTCCACCGCACCCCCCCCACGGCTTCACCATCAGGATTTATTTTGCCTGGGCCTCCACATTCCCTAGAATCGCCTCTGACTATACATATACATACACAAGCATACTCCATTAAACAAGACCGTTAACAAGCATGCAGACACACAGTCCAGCTGCAACATTTCGCAATGGATTTATTCAACACCATTTGTTATGTTACCACTGATGACTCGCATGTACAGTATGAGGGTTTACATGGTGCAGCAGTGTGAATTCAAACTACATTACCCACAATTCGAGCTATGCGTAGATAAATCCTATGTCCGACATCGTTCCATCATTCTTTATATATTGTGGTGAGAGAATGGAATGAAAATTAAAAGTCAATCTCTCTCTCTCTCTCTCTCTCTCTCTTTCTCCCCCCACCCCGCACACTTGAACCCGTATAGCCAATGTCATGTCTGTAGCTACACTGGACTACATTCCCCACCATGCCCCATTCCCGCGCACGTCATTTCCTGCCTGTGCCAGAGCGCTGTTGTTCGACTCTGCTTTAGCTGTAATCGGAAGGTGAGATTTATGTTTTCTCATCTTTAGTGTCATCTAGGAGATTCAAATTTCAGTTGGTTACATTTAAGACTACTTTAATCAGGATGCATTGAAAAAGAGAGGGATGCGGTATTAAGACAATACAAAACTGGTGTTTTGCATTGGTTAGGGTGAGTTCCTGTTTAACTATTGCTTAAATTAACGTCTAATTGTAATGAATGCCTTTAATGAGACTTGCAGTTGTTTTAAATGACTTCTGTGCGTAAATCCACTGTGTGTCTTGCTTTGGCTGCTGGCTGTGGTCGTGTGTGCGCTTTCTGTCCTGTCTGATTGAAGTTTGCAGTCCAGTCCCGCGGCAGATCAGAGGGCGAGGCGGTCACTTTGATCTTCCGTCTAGTTTCAGATTCCGCGTAACTGTGTTACTGCGCTTGATCAATGATACAGTTGCCATTGCAATGTATATGTGTACATGGTAGCTGTCATTCATAATGTGAAAATTATGTGAAATGCATTTAATTAGTATTATTGGACTTCATAGAGTTACACAGTCGGTCTTATTGACACTATTGCTGCCATGGTGTGTCGCCTTCCGCTAAAATACTTTGATTAAGCAGCATACAAGCCAGTCACTGAAATTAGTTAAATTGTGCGTTTTGGATCTTGGCACTGAATGCAGTCTCTCTGGACTGACCAGTGGTTATTCTTGGCAACAACGACGACAAAAAATCGATTGATATATTAAAAAAAACCACACGTGTTACATGCTGCAGCACAGTGCGAATAAAAACACGGATTGTGATGAGATCAGGAAGATTTTAGCTGCGTAAGAAAGTGGGGAAACGGGGGTGTAGACTCTGAGGGAGACTTCAAGGGATTATCCACTGTGATGTCTCTGTGGCATGGCCTCGCTGCATGTAATGCGTGAAGTGTTTATGCCCGTGTCTAGTCCAGAAACAAGAGCAGGAGCTGGACAGTGAAGTGAAGACCCAGGGCAGTAACATTTATTTGTAAGGCTTGCATTGTATTGCATGGCATCTGCATCTGTTTTTTGTTAAAGGTCCTGCATGCCTATATACAGGAGGTTACATCAAGTTCATTACCTTATACTCCAGAGTTGAAGCTGGACTCTCTGTATACTGTATATTAATTATGTCTGCTACTGTCTATCTACTATCTACTATACTACTAGAGATGGCTGTTTTTCCCCTCTGTGTTTCAGCTCAATCCCTATCTATTTCTTTCTTTCTTGTGTTGTGTGAAACCGCTTGCCTAGGAACTATACATGACATGCACCCCAGAAGAGACCAGCCAAAGTAAGTACGGCTAGGTCTTTTTGCAGGACTTGGGAGAAGCATGCCTTGAGCTCCCCTTGGTAACATGGCCGCCTTGTTTTGCAGCCTGCAGGAGAGCAGGAGAGCGGCAATGCCCCTGGAGGTGAAATGGCCCTTCCCGCAGTGTCCCCGTCTGCCCTGGAAGATCTCCAGCACTGTGGTCATGGGGTTAGTGGGCTCCTACAGTTACCTCTGGACCAGTGAGTCAACAGAATGTACTTTCTTATTACTAAAGGCAGGGCTGTACTGAAGGGTCCGTTCCCAACCTTGGAAAGTATCGGAACACATCATGGAAGAAGGTTTGAACCTTCCACTGTATAAATAATTGGTGACCTCGCTGTAACTGTTGAGATTTGATTGAAAGTCCTGTTTTAATTGTTAATCCGTACAAATTAACTCAAGAACTCAGTGCAGTTAAAGCAGCCGTTATTAATATACACAAAAAATACAACACGGTGCCGGGCAGAGCAGTGTAGGAATTGAGAAGCACATTTTTAACCAGAGGTACAGCACAGGGGGACTGAATCTCTTTCGTGGGCAGGGTTAAGAATTGCTGTCAATTGATCCGTTTGCATTTACTGATAAGTGGGAATCTGGCTGAAGCCATGTGTAATGGCAACTTCTAAGGGGTTTTACTGTACCTGACGTGTGGGTGTCTGGCGTGTTGCTTGGGACTTCATTTTTTGTGTCTAATGCTTCTCTCTCTCTCTCTCTCTCTCTCTCTCTCTCTTCAGAGTACTTCAACTGTGTGACCGTCCACAATCAGGATGTCCTCTTTGATCTGATTGACAACCGCCCCCCCAGCACCCCCCTCATCACCCTCGCCAATCACGAGTCTTGCATGGACGACCCTCACCTGTGGGGTAATGTTTCGGTCTTGCGAAAAATATGCGTTCTTCAAATACGGTCCTGTAGGTCCACTGGCCAGCAGCTTTTCTATCTTTAATTAATTAATTAATTAATTAATTAATTAATTAATTAATTAATTAATTAGATGTCCGACTCTTGTATTCGATTGACAAAGAATACAAAATAGAGTTAGCAGATACAAATTACTTTGATTGGGGCTACCTAACTTCTCTCGGTTTTATTAAATGATTGAAAAGCAAAAAGTGTCAAAATATGGTTGAAGGCCCATCCCACAATCGGATATTAAAACGGCAAACTTCGAGCACTACGGTTTCCTTGTCTTAGGCCAGTTTAATATCCATTTCTAAAGTGGATACATGTTGCATTGTGAATGTCTCTTTCTCTTGCAGGTATTCTGAAGCTGCGTCACCTCTGGAATCTGAACAAGATGAGGTGGTAAGTGGTTTTCGTTGAAGTTCAGAGGGCAGTGTGTCCTGACAGTGGTATTGTCTTCACGCAGACAGGTTTGTTATTCAGTGGCTTCTACGCATTCATTTGTATGTTTTCCCCCAGGACTCCCGCAGCCTCGGACATCTGCTTCACTAAAGAGCTGCACTCTCGCTTCTTCAGCCGAGGGAAGTGTGTCCCAGTGTGTCGAGGTGAGCACATATAAACACAGCATTAATTTTTTCAACTGAAACTGCTGAGAACATAAGTGCCATTAGAGTCTTCTCCTTACTATTTATTAATGTAGGATGGATTACTAACAAAAGTAAGATCTTTGGACCAATCTTATTCCTTCGGGAGGTAGTTGCTGTTTGATCCGATGGTTTCATCCAGCCGTCTCTTCTCCCTGCTGCGTCAGTCCGCCTCAGAAAGATCTAACTCTGCTGTTCCTTCTCTGTATAAATGGGCTTATCTGTCTTCCAGGGGATGGGGTCTACCAGAAGGGAATGGACTTCATTCTGGAGAAACTCAACAGTGGGGAATGGATTCACATCTTCCCAGAGGGTAATGCGATACTTACATTATTCCCAAGCTATTCTCATGGGCCTGACATACAGGTACTTTGTGTCACTTCCTGTCTCCCCACTGGATCTTGCGTATGTGTCAGTTACATCTGCGTTTCCCAACCTTCCCAAGCCTAAGTCACACCTACTTAACATTACATTGTGTTTGTGACACAGCCTTGAAGTTTATTGATCAATTTAGGGTCACATTGCAACCTGTGGCTGCATAGAAATCAGTGGGGTGGCTGTGAAGCCTTGACTCACCCCCTATATTGCAGTGTATCAAAGAGCAGTGATGCAAATCTGGCTTTAATTATTTTGCTTAACTTGTCGCATGCCGTAAGTAAAAGCACAGTTGCTTTAATAAGTGTGTATTTTGTGTTTTTGCCCCCCCTACAGGAAAAATAAACATGACACAAGATTTGATCAGGTTGAAATGGGGTAAGTACGAGTTCCTTGCTAGAAATTAGGATCGCTTTCCAGCAGCTGGTGTAAAGGTTAGATAGAGCGGATGTGCTGGTGACGTCACCCTGAATTTAAATTTGATTAAGCAAGAGTATTGAGTAAAGTATTTTACTGGTAATCCCCCAAAAATCTAATATGTTAGACAGGTTATGTAGAGCAGTTATCGTGTTTCTATATTAGGCATTTGAAAAGCGCATGTTGCTGAAGTCCACATTACGCAACTTATACAAATCTTGCTACGGTAGTTTCATTTTTTTAGGTGTCTGTGGGTTGTAGGATCTCCTTATATTGTAAGGGAAGTCATGGGATTATAGCATGGGTCCCATGGGTATAGCATGTTTGGATGGGGTTTTCTGGGGGGAAGGGTGACCCTGCCATGGACAGAAGTTAAAGACCAGTGTTTGGGATTGCACTGCGAGCTGAACATCACTGTGGGATTGGCTTTCTTTCAGGGGTGGGTCGCTTGATAGCAGAGTGCACTCTGAACCCGGTGATTCTTCCTCTGTGGCACGTGGGTGAGTAGAGAGGGTCTGTGTATTAGCCCTGCCTTCGTCAAGTCACTGGGCAAGATGCATAGTACTGTGGTTTCATGTTGTATGTAAAAGTATAAAATCCAGTATGATGAGGCAATTGAAAGAGGTGGGAATCAAGACTCCCTAAATTGTCTCGAAGGAGAAACTTTCACCAAGACCAATTAAAAAAAGACCCTCACCGAATCTCTGTAGTAAATTTCTTACACTAGAACTTTTGTAAAATCTGGCGAGGTGAGATTTATAAAGCATGACTAACTGCCACATTTATACTGCACACTTAAGCTGAACACTAGTATGAATACTTCCTACTGATCTCAGTTGAAAGATGAATCCGTAATGCAATGAAAGGCAGTCTGGAAATCGCGTCTTGGAGGCACTAATGCATCGAATGGCTCTGTCTTGGTACTAATAATCTTGTGATCTTTTGTGTTTTTTTTTTTTTTCTTTCTTCACTAGGAATGAGTGACATTCTTCCAAACAATCCTCCCTACATTCCTCGTGTTGGTCAGGTAGGCCTCATCTCCTGTGCACAGACCTGGGTGTTACTAGAAGGCGTTATTGCGTGTATTAGATTGAAATCTGTAGTTCTTCTCTTAACGGTGTTCTAAAGATGCACATTTGATGTATTGCATTGTTATTCTTCTCCTTATATTTATTTTTTGTTTCACACACACATATATTTTGTATCCTTGTTGCAGAAAATAACAATTCTGGTTGGGAAGCCATTCACCTTGAAACACCTGGTGGAGTCTCTGAAATCCGAAAACAAGAATCCGGTAAGCGCGGTTAACGATCGCTCCCCTTCATTCCCGCACAGAATTCCCCTCCACGATAAAATCTCACTGCTAAGTGACCTAACATTGCAACAAACTGGGGATGCAATGAGTTTGTTTCTTAAAAGGGGTACACATTAGACATGGGGGCACAAATTACTGTCTATATCCCCCATTCATGTGCCTTTATGGACATCTTTTTCCTCGGCTCTTCAGGTTGAGATGAGGAAAGCCCTGACCGACTTCATCCAGGATGAGTTCCGCACCCTGAAGACCCAGGCCGAGTCTCTCCACCAGCGGCTACAGACCACCAGGCAATAGCCGGGCTTCGGACGAGGCTCCTGTCCCTCGCTGCATGCGTGCATGTCGGGGCGGGAAGAGGTGAAAGGAGGCCACGCGAAGCGTGTATTCACAAACCAGCCGGCGTTTGTACCGGTTCCTTTACTGAATCCGACGCACAACGGTCCGTAGCTCAGCATTCAAAATCTATGGCCACAAAAGGACTCTAGTGAAGATTCCCCCTGGCTGTGCAATTTAAGTCTTGGTTGATTTCAATGGTGTTGCGACACATTGAAGTGATAATGCTTGTTAAGGGAAAAGGTGTATTATAACCTTTTATTCAGTACATCAGGTATTTGTTTAGTAAAAAACAAAACACAGAAGTTTAGCCAAGCCTTTGGTCCAGAAGCCTGGCTGATTTGAGAGAGCAATCAAAGAAATGAAGGGAAAGGACTCTGCGGGCTCTTGACCTTCAAGCCAAAGTCTACCGTTTTTAACCTAACCCAACCAATGTGTAATTTTCTTAATGTGTATGTAATGATATAATAATGAAGAAGGAATGTGTGGAGCTCATCTCCAGTCAGTCGAGTCTTTCAGGTTTTTAGCGGCATGCTCACAGATTCCTTCTGTGAAAACTGATCTGGAACAGGTTGACTTAAGAGTCTGTCTGCCATCGCCACCTGCCATTAAAACTGCAACGAGAGCTGCGTTGACCCCGGTCCGTTTCTCAATTAAATCACAGAGACAGCCGAGCCTATCTAGAACTGTTGCAAAGATTGATCATGGCTAACCAATAACTTAATGTTTTTTGCTTTGTTTTCCCTCACGTTGTTTCCCTGTTTGAAATGTAATATTGAAGTATGCAATGTGGATTTAGCAGGGACAAAAAGCACAAACCATGAAACTGCAGTATGAACAGCCACGCATGGGCATGTGTGCTCCTATGCAGAACCTCACACTATAATAGCTGGAGAATGAGTCCTTGTCTTTGGCTTGCCTAGTATATCCTGCAGGAGCAGTTGGTCTGTCTGAGTGGCTTTTTCTACTCTGCACCACACCGACAATCAAAAGCCTACTTGACACTCTGAGTGACTGGACGAGTTTTATAGAGGCATTCACCCAACTGCAATGTTGACATGGGCAAGTTTTGTAATGTAGCGGTTTTCACACGACACCATCTAATCCCGGGTTGAGTGGATCGTGTGCCGTGTTGTTCACGTTGACCTTGTGCTACAATACACGGGTTGAGATTTGTCCCAGGGTTGGATTCGACCGTATTCACACAATATATCATTAACCCAGGTCGACCACCAAGTATCTCCTCAAGCTCTTTATAAAATGACAGGTTTTTTGCTCACTGCTCGATCGATTAACATTGTAATGTTTAACTTAATTTTTTTTCTTTGTTTTAATTTTCTTGTGGCACTGAGACTCTCTTCTGTCGGACCCGGCGCTCCACAAGTGTTGTGTGAACACTTTTAAATTGTTTTGTTCCATCCATCTGTCGCTGGATATTTTAAGTTGCCCACAACATGACCAACTCCTGGACTTCACTCTCACACCACAGCACTCTTCCAGTTTTTATTTACAGACACACGCAGACTCATGACCCTTGCCACTTGTTGTTTATGTTGCGTAACCCTGTACAATTAATATGAACGTGTTTAACCCTGAGGTGAGGTTTTGTCCCGGGTGGGAAAGCTCGACCCTGGTCTCTATCAGGTTGAGTTCACCCTGGCTTCAGAGTTTCATCTTGGGTTGAACATGACAATGTGAAAGCACTTGATTTTCGCTCCGGGGGTCGTCCCTGGTTCAACTGTCTAGTGTGAAAGCAGCTTCTTTGTGTTTAAAGAATGGATTCAGTCTAAATAAATAAAAATATTATTCTCCTTGAATAACAAAGTCATTATCTTTAAATCTGGGGTGGAAGGGTGTGGGTCAAGGTGTCAAAATGTAACCAGCCAACCTACAGAGACTGTTAACATACTAACAAAGTCACGTGACTCCTCAGTGTTTTCTCATAAGCAAAGAAAAATCCCACCACTTTTTTTTTCCTGTGTGGAAAGGCTGGTTATTTTTTCCATGTATAAACCTGTGATTCAGGACTTGGTAATTGAATACAGAGACCCAAAATGTAAACCACAGCAATCTGATCCTAATTAATAGTGGAGAATGAGGGGGAGCTCAACAGTGTCTGCCACAGGAAGAATGTTACTGGGGATTCTGACTATTTTACTTTTTCATTTTCTATATGAAAGATTTTATAACATGGATGTATTTACCTTGATCACGTAGGCCATGGTCTATAGATAGATGTATTATGTAACTGAATGAAGACATGAACTGCCTTAATGGAGTCAATCCTGCTGAATTGAATTGAACCTACATTGTTCCTACTGTATCAATAAAAGATGGACATTTATGATTATAAAAGCAGTGTATCTGTGAGTCAAGCTTTGGGCTTCTGTGTACAAGGGGTGGGTGAGGTTTCATATCTCTTTTGTGCATATCCTTCATTTTTTTGCAGGCTTCTGCCCCTTTTTTGCTGGAAAGATTTTATTTTGGTAGGGAGATTTGGAAGTTGTGAATTAGGAACAGGCAATAAATGCTCTGCCTTTGGAATTTGTGAAAGCGACAATCATATCACTGTTTTTTCATTATTTTAATATAAATGAATGATTTAGTATCTCGTTGCTATGTTTTAGTATTTCTACACGTCCCGTATATACCAATTTTATTTCTCTGGAGGTAGTGTCTATCAGAATTTCAAATAATAATATTAATAATGTTGAGAGATTTCTGAGAACATCTAAAAAAAAAAAAGTTACAATAATTAAGTCTATATACTTGATTTCTGTCAGCAATAACAAGAAAATATATAAATGTACAGTATACAATTGTGTATATATATGCTTTTAGTATACTACTTTTTCACATGGGATGTTAAATGTGACATTGGTTTGTTTGTCCTATCAAACTATCCTGACCTACAGCTAACTTCCATTGCTTCTTAAAAAATGTTAAATGCTAAATTTACTAAAGCAACTGTCCCGTGGCTCCACTCAGTTACTACACATAACAGGCAGTTCCTTTAAGCTTTATTTTTGAACAACTATATCCTATTATATTATCATTATCAGTACAGAGCAGCGTGTTGTAAACCTAACTTCTTAAAACACTTATATTCACGGTTTGCAGCTCCATCAGTGACATGAAAAACAACTCTTGTAAAATCAGTAAATCAAACTATTGTCGCATCCATGGATGCCATGATGTAAGTGTCTCGAGTATTGTTCTTGCGCATGTAAACCGTGCCTTCAGGGATTTTCCTGCAAAAATTGCACAATAGCTGTATGTAGAGATAATTTACATATTAATTAACTCCTTTGTCCTTAATTTGTATGCTGTTGAGTAACCAACAGCTCCTCTCAAGTGCAATAAACTAAAAACATAAAATCCCCGAGAGGGAGCGTGTCATTTAATCTGTGACTTGAGTATATTGTCTAGAGTCAAGGTTAAAACACACATGCAAACTCTGCGAGTGTCACAGAGCTAACACCCCAAACTCTTGAATGGAATGACTACGCCACCCCTTTTATTTATGGGGCATAAAGTCTACACATGAAATACACTAACTACAGTAATGGGGGAAACTAAAATACAAAATGCTAAATTCGCCTTTATGTAACCAGGGGTGAGGAAGGGCTTAATTTGGGTTAATTGGTTGATTAGTTATTTATTTTTAACCCCACACCTGTGTCTGGTTGAAAGGGAATCAGAATGCAGGCTTGGAAGGAGCTAAATCCTGAGATCAGGGAGAACAGAGTGAGGAGCCAAAGAGGGTTGGTGCTGCTTGACCAGGGGAAGGATGGACTGGAGTGTGAGGGGCTGCTGTATCGATGCCCTGCAGCACCACTGGCAGAGGACAGGACTGCCTTTGGTTAATACCTAAGCTAAGTATTGGGTTCTGGGCTGTACCTGGGGCTTGGTTTATTTTTGAGGAGAGACTGGCCCCGATTGAGAAGAGATACAGAGATGCAGAAGATAAACAGCTAGAGAGAGAGAGCCTGGTGGTGCACACAGATACTGCACTGAAAGCTGTGAGGAATGCCAGCTATAGGTGAAGTGGGCATCCACACCCAAGGTCTGATGAGCCATCGCCACCCAAAGGCTGTTGATGGTCCAACCCCCCCACCCCCGATGGCCGGCGAGAGGCCTCCTCCAGAGGGAAGACCACAGCCAGCAGCACCGATCAAGAACTTTCAGATCTCCTTGCTACTGTAATAACTATACTGCCTGGAGGGGAGGCAACCATTAGGCCTAGGCCCTAAGCCGTGGACCCCCAGAGATTCATTTTCTCCAACATGCCATCTTATGCCGTTTTTTTGTTTTTCTCTCCTCTGTGCCTAAATGCTTAATTTAAATATTCACTTACTTTATTTTAGATCATGTAAACTGTTTACAGGTCTATATTTATTTTACTTTATTGTATTTATGTACTTTATTTTGCTGTACATTTGTTGTATGTTTACCAGTCTGTAAGGCGCTCTATAGCTACCATGCTAAGGGCGCTATACAAATAAAAATTGATTTCAGCAGCATACAAAAATGGGTGTAATTCCTACACTGTTCACCTAATTTGGATGTAACTACACTTAAATTAAAGGTGAAAGTCTACACTTAAAGCACATCTTGATTGCTTCCTTTCAAATCCATTGTGGTGGCGTACAGAGCCAAAATGATGAGAATTGTGTCACTGTCCAAATATTTATGGACCTAACTGTATATATTGTATATCTGCACTGCTTATACAAGTAATAATCTTCACTTGTCTATAGTTTTTAAATGTTTCATCTTTTGTTTGTTTGTTGTTGTTTAAGGATGGTGAAGATGAAAATTAATAAAACTAAAATGGAAGCAGAAAAGGTGCACAGAATCAAGCACATTCATGGCATTTATTTATACACTTATATAACATTTTATATTTCAGTAACATGACAAAATTCAAAGTTGCATTTATAAGCAATCAAAGTGCAGTTTGAGGTGTACAGTATAGTACTATCTTTTAAATAGAAAAACTAAATGAGTTGTGCAGCCTTAAATAATAATACAAGGACACATAGCTGGCAGAGTCTCTGCAGGCGGTATTCTGTACTGAACGGCCCTCTGAGAGGAGCTGTGATCTGGGGCTGATTGAGAGGTCAGTGATCATCCTCCGTTCACTGCGACATCACTCTCCGTCTCTTCTCGGAGGTGGGGGGGTTAAATAAACAGATAAAACACAGAGCCTGTGTCTAGTAACACTGGAGTTATAGAAAATGTTATAAGTGAAGAGGGAATGTGCTGAGGACACTTTAAGACACGTCTGTTAAGGAAATTGTATTGTTCTCTCAGGATGAAGGGTTTCCCACTGCTCTGGTCTCACAGACTCGTTTCAGTAGATGCTCACAAGAGGCATCATACCATTGTTCATGTTCTATAGTTACACAGTCCTCCCCTGAAGTGTTTTCGCCTCTCCAGTCATCAGGCTCATTTTGAGCCCAGATTCTGATCAGAGATGAGAAAGACCAGGATTGAAATCAGGCAGCAGTAATATGTTCAGCCTATGTATAGATCTGCAGTAGACAGATATGTAACTGCATCCTAAATCATCATCTGCAAACATTCCTCAGGACAGAGATTAAACTACTGGCTTCAGACATTCAAAATAAATTAGCTACTCTGTGGGAACTTCTGAATTTGGATATAATTTTAATAATAACAATATTAATAATAATAATAATACTTTTATGAGTATAATTCATAGCTGCAGTTGCAGGTTCACACTGATCTCCGAGTGCTCTGTGCTGCAGTGTGTTCATTCCACTCATTTACACACTCTTATAGTTCCCAGATGAGCCGTACATATGTGTATGAAGAGAGAGGACTGCAGGGGCAGAACGAGTCTCTCTTGGTTGTTTGGCTCGATACAATGATGATATCATAGGATAATGCCCATGGAGGTTAGGAAACATCTGTCTATCGAACATTAATCTTCTACAAATCAGTGTGTTTAGTACAAGTATGTACACATTTGTGTCATTGGGCATTGACAATTCTTCCCTAGTTTCAGCAAGTCCCCAAAGGTTAACATATATTTGGAATTCATAATATTAATTTGACATTCCTTTAGAATTATTTAATCATATAAGTAATATAAACATTGATTCTGTAGCTGCACCAGCAACACTGAGCCTTCTGCAATTGGGGGCAAAAAGGAAAGATCTGCCCAAAGAACTGTGATTATTTTGCTAGTTTAATTAAAATGCGAAATGAAAGCTCATACGACAGACACAGAGGTTCCAGCACTAACTCAGTGTGAAGACTGGGACACAGACCTTCTGCACGTGGACTCTTCATATATATCTGTATACATACATGCACACACAAACATATACATGCAAGCTATTACCTGAATTTCCCGAGAGGTGTGTTGTCCACCCAACGCCAGACTCCTTCAGCAGCCGCATCAGTCAGTCCAATCCAGTATTTATTTTTCCCCACATTCATAAAACCATTGATTTGTGTTTTTATGAATGTCTGAACAGAACACAGTCCGTTAATCTTTTCTCCACAGAAATCTACAGTATTTGAACTAAATACAAACAACTTAAATCTTAACTGTTGAATACATCAAATATGGAAAACAAACAATTTATCTTGAATAATTATTTCTTAATGTATGGACACACAGCTTTCAATTCCACAGTGGCAGTTAAATCACCACACTGTTGTACAGATCCCCCAATTATTCACTGAGGATATTAAACTATGTGAGCTGCAGTATTGGAGAAGGAATGCATTAATTCCCATACCTGCTCCTGTCTAGTGCGTATAATGGCCAAGTGTCCCCCCCTTCTGACACAGTCATCACGACTCTCATCCCAGTTCTTTTCATCAGTGGAGAAGAAGTAGCACTTTCCATCACTTGTCTCCCAGCCCTCAGGACAGGGTTTACAGTCTCTGGTACGAAGGTCTGAGAAGTCGGGCGAGAGTGTTGTTACAATAACAGTACAGATAGCAAGAAACTGATTCAGTAAATCCAGGTCCTGCTGTGTTAATTAGGACAGAGGTGTCAGGACTGGGTTACTGCTGTTCTCAATGACTTTAAACCAAACTCACCTGAGAGCTGTCTCTGCAGATCAGTGCGAGCATCGCTGAGTTGTCTGTTCTCTTCTTTCAGTGCGTTAAGAGATCCTTCCAGAGCAGCATGTGTGCCAACCAGTCCTGTGTACTTACCTTCCAGCACCTCTGTTTGAGAAAATACAGTAAATACAAATACATCTGACAAGCACCAGCAAGACACACAGCTAGTTCTTCTTTCTCCTAATGGTTATTCTGACCTCTGTGAATGATCCGTTAATTGACAAATGTAGTGCATCCCTTTCTATTTCAATGCAATCACAGAGTTCACTAACAGGCTAATTGCCTCTAATGGAAAATTCAACATACTGAAACAGAGCAAAAGCAAATAATTTCAGTGCTTTTTCAAAGGCAAAGTGATATCTGTGGGTTCATACTAGCTTTGAAGGGGTGATGTGTGATGCGCCTCAATGTGTGCCTTGCTAAAAGTCTGGGCACACTGCTGCCAACTGTATAGAAATAACTATATAGAACTAACAGTACATTTATTTGTCTATACAGATATAAGCCAGTACTATAAGAGCAGGGCTAGGCTTTCAATTATTGTACTCACCTTGATATTGTTTCAGAGCAGCGAGTGTCTCAGACAGGTTCCTGTTCTCATCTCTCAATTCACTGTATCTGTCCTCTGTTGAAAAAGAAGGTACAAGTAGTGAAATACTGAGTTTTTAACTTCTCTAACTCACATTCAACCAAACTCACCTGTTGTGTTCATCAGAGAGGAGAGATGGTCAAACTTGGCTTTCAGCATCTCACAGTCACCCCCTTCCTGAGGATCTAGTAAAGATTACAGTTGAAATAAATAGACACGTCTCCAAAACTGAGATGGAAACAGTCCAGTTATTTCTCAACACAAGACACCCAGTTCCCTCTGAAGCTTTGAAGCAACACAAAACAAAAACATAAAAACAGTTTCCATTTTTAATAGATCTCTGCAATGAGATTTATACAGTGTGTGCAGACTGTGTCTGTTGGCACAATGACTCCAGTGTGATTTTTAAGATGTAATCTCTATCACACAGGATGCAATGCTGAGAGTGTGTGTACTGGATTCTTAATTCTCCTTCTGAATGAAACAGAAAAATCACCAGCAGGTTACTTAACTAGTTTTGAATTGGAATTGGAATGAATTCCTGTTTTAACTATTTTCAATGTTGGAATTGTTATTAAGAAGCAAAAGATTGGGAATTGGAATAAATCAGATTCAATCCACTATGAAGTGGAATTGAACAAGATGAACTGAACCCAAATGTTTTGGGACTCTGCTATTTGCTCTTTAAGACATACTCACTGTGGTATTTCAGAAACATCACAAAAGCACCCTGTAGGATACAGAGAACGGCCAGCGAGATCATCTTCACCCGGTACAGATACATCTTGCATCCTTCTCTGGTCTGGGCTGAGGAACCTGAAGATCCACAGAGCACACAGAATGAGATGTGTTTTGCTCTGAGCTTTGCAGTCTCTCATACCAGCATTTTTACTCCTCTTTAAGTTGTCCACACATACCACAATTAAGTGATATGGGCACAGCATTCTGTATGTCCTGTACATCCTCTTTGGGGGGCAGCAGTCACTTACATTCTGCTTAAAAAGACACTTTCCTGTTTGCAGTTCAGCCACAACTCACTCTATAATACACCGGTATGTCTCTCCCCCAGTAATATCACATTGGTCCTCATATGGTGTTTTCTATATGGCGTTAAACTTTCTCTACAGTGTCCACAGCTGATCAATAGTGCAGTGAAAAGCCAAAGCTCACTAATTTCTTCCACATAAATGGAGTTTCACACCACTGACAGTTAACAAATAACTGTATATATTGCTTCTGCCGTACTCTATAAATAATCACGTCTGTCACGTCAGCGCTCCTACATTCACTGGGGAAGACTTCTTCAAGGAAACAAAGCGACACAACAGTGACTTACAAAGGAAAATCACATTCCCCATATTGAGCAGAATTGTATTTTCTTGAAAAGCAAAGAATGAATCCACAGAGTTTGGATTCCAAAAAATATGATCCCCGATCATGTGACCTAAAGCCCCTCACCTGCAGGGCTGTTCCCCTCTGCCGGTTTGTGTGGCATCTCCTCCAGCTCCATCAAGTTCTGAGCAGAGCAGCTGAGCTCCCAAGATGGACTGTGACTCTCACAGGACCTTCCTTTAAATGGGACTGATTTGGCACTAAGAGGAACCAACACAGGAAGCTGATGATGTGCGGTGCCCTATCATTCTCTCAGCCTTCAAAGTGCTAATTCTCATCTGTGAACAACACTAACAAAATAATCTGTTCACGATCCACTCAGCCTATGTGGTAAATACACTCCTGGTAGAAATGTAGAGAAATGTATATATTTAATATCTGCCCTGCAAGTACAAGTCATAATTTCCACTTGTCTGTAGTTTTTTAATTGCTTGTTTCTGAGTTTGTTGTTGATTTTGGATGGTGAAAATGAAAATGAATTCAATTAAACTGGAAGCAGAAATGTCCACAGAATCAAGCACATCCATGGCACTTATTTACACTCACCTAAAGGATTATTAGGAACACCTCTTCAATTTCTCATTAATGCAATTATCTAACCAACCAATC
This sequence comes from Amia ocellicauda, assembly GCF_036373705.1. Classification (NCBI taxonomy): domain Eukaryota; kingdom Metazoa; phylum Chordata; class Actinopteri; order Amiiformes; family Amiidae; genus Amia; species Amia ocellicauda. The sequence continues at coordinate 47,342,297 of NC_089856.1, forward strand.
ACATGGCAGTTGCTTCAATGCATTTAGGGGTGTGGTCCTGGTCAAGACAATCTCCTGAACTCCAAACTGAATGTCTGAATGGGAAAGAAAGGTGATTTAAGCAATTTTGAGCGTGGCATGGTTGTTGGTGCCAGACGGGCCGGTCTGAGTATTTCACAATCTGCTCAGTTACTGGGATTTTCACGCACAACCATTTCTAGGGTTTACAAAGAATGGTGTGAAAAGGGAAAAACATCCAGTATGCGGCAGTCCTGTGGGCGAAAATGCCTTGTTGATGCTAGAGGTCAGAGGAGAATGGGCCGACTGATTCAAGCTGATAGAAGAGCAACTTTGACTGAAATAACCACTTGTTACAACCGAGGTATGCAGCAAAGCATTTGTGAAGCCACAACAGGTACAACCTTGAGGCGGATGGGCTACAACAGCAGAAGACCCCACCGGGTACCACTCATCTCCACTACAAATAGGAAAAAGAGGCTACAATTTGCACAAGCTCACCAAAATTGGACAGTTGAAGACTGGAAAAATGTTGCCTGGTCTGATGAGTCTCGATTTCTGTTGAGACATTCAGATGGTAGAGTCAGAATTTGGCGTAAACAGAATGAGAACATGGATCCATCATGCCTTGTTACCACTGTGCAGGCTGGTGGTGGTGGTGTAATGGTGTGGGGGATGTTGTCTTGGCACACTTTAGGCCCCTTAGTGCCAATTGGGCATCGTTTAAATGCCACGGCCTACCTGAGCATTGTTTCTGACCATGTCCATCCCTTTATAACCACCATGTACCCATCCTCTGATGGCTACTTCCAGCAGGATAATGCACCATGTCACAAAGGTCGAATTATTTCAAATTGGTTTCTTGAACATGACAATGAGTTCACTGTACTAAACTGGCCCCCACAGTCACCAGATCTCAACCCAATAGAGCATCTTTGGGATGTGGTGGAACGGGAGCTTCGTGCCCTGGATGTGAATCCCACAAATCTCCATCAACTGCAAGATGCTATCCTATCAATATGGGCCAACATTTCTAAAGAATGCTTTCAGCACCTTGTTGAATCAATGCCACGTAGAATTAAGGCAGTTCTGAAGGCGAAAGGGGGTCAAACACAGTATTAGTATGGTGTTCCTAATAATCCTTTAGGTGAGTGTATACTATTGTCACCATTATACACAGAATACATTTGCCGGTCTGTTTGGACCTGCATGTGCCACAGGTCTATGTTTGATTTATTATTGTGCAAAGGCCACATAGTTATTAACTGGGCATTCTCAGTCTCTCGCACACATGCTCACTCCATCGCTGGGTAAATCCAATATCCAATCCAATATCCAATCCAATCCCTGATTGGATTTGCCAGGATTTTCTTGCAACGGGATTGGTGATCCGATTTTGTCGTTCATTTGAATCTATTGTACGGTGGCTTGTTGAGGACATGAAAAAAAATAAAAGCCCCTCTGGGCTCATGGATCTCGTGATCAGGACATAAATTACCGCCAGTTAACTATCACAGAAAACAGAAGTGCTGTCATTTTCATGAGACAGTGCTGAGACTGGGGCAGTGCTATGTCAACAGATTCTGTTTTATTTTCAACAAGGCTAAGGCAGATAGAAATTGTTTTATGCCTTTCAATAATTGAAGGACTACACATCACCACCCTTTAACTGGCAAAGCAGGGGGATTAAATACTCAATTCAATTATTCAATTAAACATCAAACTGAATGATGTTAGAACCAATGACATAGGAAAAGGTAGGACAGAGGTTCTGCAAGACACATTTAAAGAGTTGGGAACAAAACTAAAGAGCAGAACCTCCACGGTAGTTTTCTCTGAAATACTTCCGGTACCACGTGCCAGGCCAGGGAGACAGGCAGAGATTAGAAAGTTTCACACGTGGTTGAAATCTTGGTGTAGGGAAGAGGGGTTTAGGTTTATGGAGCATTGGTCTTTCTTCTGGGATAGATGGGACCTGTGCAAACCGGATGAGGAACAAGATGTTAGACTTGGAAGCAACAGTTCTGGCATGTGACTATGATGTTGTAGGAGTGACAGAAACATGGCTTACAGAAAACTATGGGGATGAATACAAGTTGGAAGGAAACGCACAGTATAGGAGAGATGGGCAAAATGGAAGAGGTGGTGGGGTTGCATTATATGTGAAAAATGACATTGAGGCAGAAGAACTAAAATTAGATCCCAGTAACGGAACAGAATCTTTGTGGGTGAAACTTTTGAACAAGAGATCTGGAGGATTATAGGAGTGTTACAGACCACCCAAGTCAGATATTCAGAAAGATGTTGCATTGTACAGTGTAATCAGCACTGCATGTCACAAGGATGTGCTGTTATAATGGGGGATTTCAATTTCCCAAACATAGACTGGGAAAGCCCAGTGGGGACTACAGAAGCAGAAATAGAAATGGTTGAGATGGTAAATGACTGCTTTCTAACTCAATTTGTCAGGGAACCAACCAGGGAGAGAGCATGCATTGACTTGATCTTTTCAAATGACCAAGATAGAGTCAGAGGGACACTAGTTAGAGAACCAATGGCAAACTGTGATCACAATATGGTTAGCTTTGAGGCATTCTTTAAAAAAACAAGGTCCAAGTCTAAAACAATAGTCTATAATTTCAGAAAAGCAAACCTTGAAAGTATGAGGTGGCACTTAGAAGAGGTAGACTGGAGCACACTGGACACAGAGTCAGTTGAAAATGGATGGTAATATTTTAAGAATATACTACTTGAGGCTCAGGAGCAATTTGTACCAAAACCTAGCAAAGTGAGGACCAGAAAACATTGACCAAAATGGTTTAATAGAAGTATGCAAAACAAATCAAGAGAAAAAAGGTTGTATGGCACATACAATACAGATAGATACGAAACAAAATATAAAGAATATATAGAACTACAAAGAGATCTTAAAAGAGGCATCAGAAAACCAAACAGGGAAATAGAAAGACAGTTCTTGGAGCTAAAACTAATGCAAAGAGCAAGAGGTCAATAAAGGAGGAAGTGAAACAAAAGCTACAAATTGAAGTTTGTTAGAAAACTAATAACGTGGCAAATGTTCTAAATTAGTATTTCACAGAGGTTTTTACAAAATAAAAAACAGATAACATGCCACAATGAGTTTTGAAGCATTTGGCTGAATCTGAGCAGATAATATAACGTGTGTGTGTGTATATATACACTCACCTAAAGGATTATTAGGAACACCTGTTCAATTTCTCATTAATGCAATTCTCTAAACAACCAATCACATGGCAGTTGCTTCAATGCATTTAGGGGTGTGGTCCTGGTCAAGACAATCTCCTGAACTCCAAACTGAATGTCTGAATGGGAAAGAAAGGTGATTTCAGCAATTTTGAGCGTGGCATGGTTGTTGGTGCCAGACGGGCCGGTCTGAGTATTTCACAATCTGCTCAGTTACTGGGATTTTCACGCACAACCATTTCTAGGGTTTACAAAGAATGGTGTGAAAAGGGAAAAACATCCAGTATGCGGCAGTCCTGTGGGCGAAAATGCCTTGTTGATGCTAGAGGTCAGAGGAGAATGGGCCGACTGATTCAAGCTGATAGAAGAGCAACTTTGACTGAAATAACCACTCGTTACAACCGAGGTATGCAGCAAAGCATTTGTGAAGCCACAACACGTACAACCTTGAGGCGGATGGGCTACAACAGCAGAAGACCCCACCGGGTACCACTCATCTCCACTACAAATAGGAAAAAGAGGCTACAATTTGCACAAGCTCACCAAAATTGGACAGTTGAAGACTGGAAAAATGTTGCCTGGTCTGATGAGTCTTGATTTCTGTTGAGACATTCAGATGGTAGAGTCAGAATTTGGCGTAAACAGAATGAGAACATGGATCCATCATGCCTTGTTACCACTGTGCAGGCTGGTGGTGGTGGTGTAATGGTGTGGGGGATGTTTTCTTGGCACACTTTAGGCCCCTTAGTGCCAATTGGGCATCGTTTAAATGCCACGGCCTACCTGAGCATTGTTTCTGACCATGTCCATCCCTTTATGACCACCATGTACCCATCCTCTGATGGCTACTTCCAGCAGAATAATGCACCATGTCACAAAGGTCGAATCATTTCAAATTGGTTTCTTGAACATGACAATGAGTTCACTGTACTAAACTGGCCCCCACAGTCACCAGATCTCAACCCAATAGAGCATCTTTGGGATGTGGTGGAATGGGAGCTTCGTGCCCTGGATGTGCATCCCACAAATCTCCATCAACTGCAAGATGCTATCCTATCAATATGGGCCAACATTTCTAAAGAATGCTTTCAGCACCTTGTTGAATCAATGCCACGTAGAATTAAGGCAGTTCTGAAGGCGAAAGGGGGTCAAACACAGTATTAGTATGGTGTTCCTAATAATCCTTTAGGTGAGTGTATATATATATATATATATATATAATTACAGCTGAAAGTCTCTGAAAGTGTTTACACAGAGCTTAGCTTATCTGTTTATTGGTTTATTATTTTTTGCTTTTGTCTTAAATATATGTTTGATTTATTTTGGATTAATTGTTATTATAAGATTTTTTTTCCTTTTTCCTTTTCTTTATCCTAATCCATATGTCACGAGAGGTGCCTTATCACCTTATTATTTACACTTGTTTGGTATTCATGGTTTTCATTTATTTTACTTTGTTCACATGTTTTAATTTCACTGATTGTTTTATTGATTGATTATTCACGTTTCTTTTTAAACTTATGGACCAGTTTTCTTTTGCACCTGATGAGGCACACCTGCCTAATTAAGCAGGCAGCCTATCCCCAACCCACGGCACTGCTACCACCATCGGCTCCCACTCATGACTGATTACACTCCCGGCTATTTGAGACTGCCCCTGGACTAAGGCAGGGAAGGAAAAAGACACACAGGACACGGTGAGAGTGCGGGACCTGCACCAGGATGAGAGCTGCAGGACACAAGTGTGCATATTCACCCATGCCACTGTGACACACTGACTGCAAATATAGCATTTTGGAAGCTCATCTCTGTGTCTCACCACTGTAAATGAATCGCTCCTTCTGTTCAATTGTCTTGTTATGGTCATCAGTTGTCACATTGCCATCCTGCCTGGGCCTCTCACACATCTACTTCACACACAAAAACATCCATCCATTTTCAAAACCGCTTATCCTAGTGGGGGTCACAGGGAAAGCCAGGGGCCGATCCTGGCAGGCATAGAGCGCAAGGCAGGAATACACCCAGGATGGGATGCCAATCCATCACTGATGCACACAAACAACCAATTAAAAAAACTACAGATAAGTGGAAATGATTACTTGTATATAAACAGTGCAGATATAAAATATATATGTAAATGATAGTACTATACTGTACACCACAAACTACACTATGAGCTCAAATGATTGAGTGCTTATGAAACCCAACTTCTGTTAATGTCTTGCTGAAAGAATAAGTGTTACAAGTCTATCATTTGGATGACTGTATAACATTATGCCATTAAATGTTTATGTTGATTGATTCTGTGAACCTTTCTTGTGCCTCCACTTCAGATTATAGATTTTTGACCTTTGGTCCCAACTTTCAACAAATGAATCATAGGAGTGGTGTAATGTTGTTGTAGGTCCACATTGCATTCATAATTTAAAATAAGAAAAAAAATTGATGGAACTGATCTTACAGGAAACCTTTAGTAACTCGGCTATGTGGTTTAGTTGTGCTCTGAATGATAATGGCAGGGTCAAATTTAGAAATGACAAAATTCAAATTTTATGGCCAGTAGTTTACATCCCCAATTTTGCATTAGTGTAAATTATTGGGTATATGAAGTACTTGGCTTTACTTGCTTGACTGGGGGGAATGACTGAGCAGAATGAGCCAACTCCCCATAAAGAAATTAGTAGACTCCTGAGCCTCCAACACGAAATCTAAGCTCTTGATTCTGATGTGCTTGTTTTAAATTCAGTCAGCCATTTTTGTAGTTTCTTGTTGTGGGCCACGATAGGCTTGTGGATTGGTAATAGGATATCCTTTGGGAGATATAAAGATCCAGAATAGCATGAAGGAACCAATCAGATTGATTGGTCTTCACAGAATAGTTAATCTCCTAGATCAGGCGGGATTTCAATGTCTGCAGGTTAAACCATGGCCTTCAGGGGGGCAGGTGTCCAGACATAAGCTAGGGAATGTATCACGGAAGAGGGTTTTGAACTGAGTTCTGGATTTAAACTGAGGTAAGCAACCTGTAACCGGCTAGGGGGGCATGAGCTCTAGGCGCCTGTACACCTAGGAGACGTTTTAACCACACATGTAATGGCCTGTAAAATCACAGATGTGTTCTAAGTCCAGTTTGGGCAGTAAAACCTGTTGCCATGGATGTCTATTTACACAGTCTTGAGGTTTACTTTACGAATTCCTTTATAGCTGTTTTCATCTGGTTCATCCTTTATAGTTATCAGTGGTTTTGCACTCGTTTTAGCAACTCAGGTCTGTGCAGAGGTGCCATGTTTGATTAAGTCGTGAATCCTCTCAGCCATGTTGTCTGAAGGGACTGGGGTAACAGGTATTGTCATGATTTCAGATGATGGTTGTTGTCATTGGTAATTCAATCAATCAATCAATTTTTATTTGTATAGCGCCCTTCGCAGGGTAGCCACAGAGCGCTTTACAGACTGGTAAACATGTACAGCAAAATAAAATACATAAATACAATAATATAAAATATAGACCTGTACAAATGTTACATGATCTAGAATAAAGTGAGTGAACATTTAAGTAAATAAACCATTTAGGCACAGAGGAGAGAAAAACAAAAAAACTCCTATGGATGGCATGTAGGAGAAAATGAATCTCTGGGGTCCACGGCTTAGGGCCTAGGCCTAATGGTTGCCTCCCCTCCAGGCAGTATAGTTATTAAAGCAGCAAAGAGATCAGAAAGTTCTTTATCGGTGCTGCTGGCTGTGGTCTTCCCTCTGGAGGAGGCCTCTCGCCGGCCATTGGGGGTGGGGGGGTTGGACCATCAACAGACTTTGGGTTGCGATGGCTCGTCAGACCTTGGGTGTGGATGCCCCGTTGACCCTTCGTGGTGAGGTGCCTCTGGGGTGGGTTGTGCCTCATCAGACTTCCATGGTGGGGGACGAAGTGCCTCATTGGACCCTCGGAGGGGGCTGTTGCTGGAAAACAAGAAGGCAGTCGTGCTCAGATACTGGTCATGCAGTGCAGGACATTTCCAAAGACAGTTGTTCAATTGCATGTCCATGGCACACCGGCGGCACTATGGGCTAGAAAAACATAGACTAAACAGATGAGTCTTCAGATGTGATTTAAAGGGTAAGACAGAGGGGGCATCTCTTACATTGGCTGGAAGATCGTTCCACAGCTTCGGGGCCCTATAACTGAATGCTCTACCACCTGCAGTTTTCTTGTGTCTAATTGCATGCTCTGGGACTTCAGGGCCTCTGGGTCCTCTGGTTTCTGTTCAAGCCCAGATCTCTGTAATTCCAGTTGTTGTGCAGTTAACTTGAACGGTACATCGAACATCCAGCCCTTGAGGACTGTAGCTTCCCACCCCTGTGCTATCTCTTTGACACGTCGATTCCTGATGTGAAAGGGGGGGGTGACTCCCTCAATACACAAAAACTAGAAAGTTTTTCAGAATTTTTTAAAAATGGCACACCAAGAAGAACATAATATTTGTACCTAGTAAATGTATTTTCTTTATATTTGGGGGGAGGTCGGGTCTGGAGAAATAGATGCAATTGATAAGAATAGGAAGGGAAAGAGGGAAGAGGGATATTTTCAAATCAATGCTGCTGTGGAACATGATTAAACCAAAAAATGATCCATTGCATTAAAACCGACATCTACATTGTGAATAGATTCGATTTTGTTGTTAATCTACACCGATCAGCCATAACATTATGACCACCTGGTTAATATTATGTAGGTCCCCCTTTTGCCGCCAAACCAGCCCTGACCCGTCGAGGCATGGACTCCACTAGACCTCTGAAGGTGTGCTGTGGTATCTGGCACCAAGACTTTAGCAGCAGATCCTTTAAGTCCTGTAAGTTGCGAGGTGGGGCCTCCATGGATCGGACTTGTTTGTCCAGCACATCCCACAGATGCTTGATTGGATTGAGAACTGGGGAACTGGTTCAAGTCAACACCTTGAACTCATGATCAGACCAGGCCACCTTCTTCCATTGCTCTGTGGTCCAGTTCTGATTCTCACGTGCCCATTGTAGGCGCTTTCGGCAGTGGACAGGGGTCAGCATGGGCACCCTGACTGGTCTGCGGCTACGCAGCCCCATACGCAACAAACTGCAATGCACTGTGTGTTCTGACACCTTTCTATCAGAACCAGCATTCACTTTTTCAGCAATTTGAGCTACAGTAGCTCATCTGTTGGATCGGACCACATGGGCCAGCCTTCGCTCCTGGGGAAGTGTGGGGAGAAGATCTCGCATATATCATAGGATAATACTTGTGGAGGTTAGGAAAAATGATATATCTATGTAACATTCATCTGCTACAAATCAGGGTGTTTGGTACAAGTATGTAATAATGTATGTCATTGGGTATTGATCATTCTTCCACTGAGTTCAGCAAGCCCCCAAAGAACCAAATGTATACAATATTCACTCCCAAAATGATTTGATTAAAAAAAACTCAATCACTGATTATTATGTCAGCAGGTTAACATTATTATATTTGAAATTCATAATATTAATTTGACATTCTATTAAAATTATTTTATCATATAAGTACTGATAAATGGTAATTGATAATTGATTCTGCAGCTGAGCCAAACCTGCAACACTGACCCTTCTGCCATTGGGGGAAAAGGACAGATCTTCCCAAAGAACTGTGACTATTTTGCTGATTAAATTAAAATGAGAAATGAAAGCTCATACGACAGACACTCAGGTTCCAGCAATAACTCAGTGTAAAGACTGGGACACAGACCTTATGCCTGTGGACTCTTCATATATATCTGTATACATACATGCATACACAAACATACATGAAAGTTATTACTTGAATGTGCATACATTGATTTGATATTTTCAGGAACACTAGTTAGAGAACCAATGGTGAACTGTGATCACAATATGTTTAGCTTTGAGTCATACTTTCTAAAAACAAGGACCAAGTCTAAAACAATGGTCCACAATTTTAGAGGCGGCACTTAGAAGAGGTAGACTGGAGCACACTGGATACAGATTCAGTCCAAAATGGATGGTTTTATTTTAAGAATATACTACTTGAGGCTCAGGAGAAATTTGTACCAAAACTTAGCAAACTGAGGACCAGAAAACACTGGCTAAAATGGTTTAATAGAAGTGTGCAAAAAAAAAAAGAAAAAAGGTTGTATGGCACATACAATACAGATAGATACGAAACAAAATACAAAGAATATATAGAACTACAAAGAGATATTAAAAAAAAGGGAAATAGAAAGACAGCTCTTGGAGCTAAAACTAATGCAAAGAGCAAGAGGTCAATAAAGGAGGAAGTGAAACTTAAAAGCTAAAATGGAAGTTTGTTAGAAAACTAAAAACATGTGGCAAATGTTCTAAATTAGTATTTCACAGAGGTTTTTACAAAATAAAAAACAGATAACATGCCACAGGTTTACAATCAGTCCCGTCAAGAGAAATCCTAAGAGAAATCAGGATAAATTAGGAAAAGGTACTAAAGCAGACTAGCAGAATTATAAACAAACATCACCTGGGCCAGATGGTATATTTCCAACAGTACTTAAAGAAATGAGGGAAATTACTTATCGGCGGCAAACTAAAATATTCCAATTGACACTTAGAACAGGGGATGTGCCAACTGACTGGAAAGCTGCTAATGTTCGGTCCATACATATTTGGACAGTGACACAATTGTCATCATCCTGACTCTGTACACCACCACAATGGATCTGAAAGGAAACAATCAAGATGTGCTTGAAGTGTAAACTTTCATCTGTAATTTGCATCCAAATTGGGTGAACATTGTAGGAATTACACCCATTTTTATATGTGGTCCCCCCAATTTTAGTGGCTCAAAAGTATTTGGACAAACTAACATAATCATAAATTAAATTGTGAGTTTCAATACTTGGTTGCAAATCCTTTGCAGTCAATGACTACCTGAAGTCTGAACCCATAGACATCAGCAGATGCTGGGTTTCTTCCCTGGTGATGCTCTGCCAGGCCTGCACTGCAGTGTCTTTAGTCCCTGCTTGTTCTTGGGGCATTTTGCCTTCAGTTTTGCCTTCCACAGAGATCAGTATTTTGGCCTTTGCTGTTTCTAATCTATATTAATGATCTGGACTCTGGGATAGTTAGCAAACTTGTCAAATTTGCAGATGATACTAAACTAGGTGGCTCAGCAGATACAATCTCGGCAGCACAGGCTATTCAAAGGGACTAAATATTGAGATTATATTTAGTTGTGGGCCGACACCTGGCAGATGAAATTCAATGTGGACAAGTGCAAAGTAACACATGCAGGTAACAATAATGTCCACTATAATTACACTATGGGAGGAACAGAACTAGATGAAGTAACGCATGAGAAAGACCTAGGAGTCTATGTGGACTCCTCACTTTCTCCATGCAAACAATGTGGGGAAGCAATAAAAAAGGCAAACACAATGCTAGGGTATATTGTCAAAAGTGTAGAATTGAGAACAAGGGCAGTGATGTTCAGACTGTACAATGCACTAGTTAGAGCTCATCTGGATACTGTGGACAGTTCTGGGCTCCACACTTCAAGAAAGATATCGTTGCTCTAGAGGCAGTTCAGAGGAGAGCAACCAGACTTATTCCAGGTCTGAAGGGAATGTCCTACTGAGAGACTGAGGACCTGAACCTTTTCACCCTGGAACAGAGGAGACTACGTGGGGACTTGATCCAAGTCTTCAAAATCATGAAAGGCATCGACCACATCAAACCAGAGGAGCTTTTCCAGATCAGCAGGAACACACGCACCCGGGCACACAAATGGAAATTGGGCTTCAAGGCATTCAAGACAGAAAACAGGAGACACAGTGGTTAATTTGTGCCGAATCCTGCCGGAACAGGATCTGGGACCTCTTGGGTTTTGAATGTCTGTGTTCCGGTACCTATTTGCACCGATTTTTTTCAATCAAATTTCACATTATTTATTAGTTTAGATTTAGGTTTAGGTTTGAGATTTGTTTTAGAATTGGGAGTCAAGAGTGAAAAGCGCCAGGTAACGTCCTCAAGTACACGTAACCACCTAACCACTAAAACCTGAAGCAGAGAAGAATACCTGTGTAAAGTAAGAGACCGTAAAATTATAATTTTTCAAAAGAAAAGGAGAGTTGGATGATGATTATAAACGAATCAGGATGGTGACAACGACACACGAAAGCGTTGCAGTAGCGAGCAGATGCAGGAGGCTGCCAGCACGGTTAACCAGCCAGAGCAGGAGGCTGCCGCTGCCGCTGCCGCTGCCACTGCCACAACAGTAGCTAGCCAGGTTCAACAGCAGGAAGAGGTACAAAGCAGATAGCACCATCCTCTCCCTCCAAGTCCTATCAGCAGAGGAGAGGATGGGTCAGGGATGAGATGCACAACTATTTGGACAGCAGCTCAGTTCAGCGTTAAACAGTCCTCCTACCCCTGGCTTGTAATGGAATATTGTAAATAAAATAAGTTTGGGCTGCAAAGTGATGGGGTCTTTTGGACCAGAAAAGACAGGGTGGATGAAACTATCAAAGGAATGGGTCACATGGACAGTAACCTCGTCTGCCTCGGATTTTAAAAAACAGCACTCAGAAAAAAAGTATTTGAACATGCCCAGACCAAGGCTTATTTAGCAGCAGCAGAAATGCTTGATAAGGCAAAAGAAGACATCATAGTACAGGTTATAATTAATAGCCAGTCTGAACAGATAGCTGTATTGGGAACAGTTGGGGGCAGGGATGGGATTCGTCATCATTCAAATCAAGCAGATGGGGATACTATCAGTATTGGGAGGGCTAATTTTGTGGAATATTGGGGATTTACTACTTTAACACAGTTCTTAGAAGGTCAAAGGACAGAAGGCTCAAATGGGGGGTGGGGAGTAACAACTGGGAAGAGTTCAAGATGGCATTTGTACTACAGCATGTTCCAATGGTTAAATAAAAGCCAGTTTGTAGTTACTAAATACAGTGACTGTGAGTAGCATACTTTACAAATGTCATATCCCAAACAAGACCCACTTATTAATATACAGCTGTGTGTCTCCCATTTTTAACAATATCCAATTTCTTTTTTAGAAACATCTCCTTGAAAAAGGATTCATAAACAAATTGACTATGATGTCTCCATTGTCAAATAAAATTGAAAATAATTAAGTTGTGAAGGTATTTGTATTCAATATCAAGTAAAATGGTTGACAGTTAGCAAGCAATATTAATGATGGTGGCTGTTTGGTTCTTCCCTAATGATTGGCCAGCAGTCAGAGCTTTGACTCCCATTGGTCGACAGAGAATCCCCTGTGAGATTTATGTCCCGCCTCTGCTCAAAACAGTGACATCTGGTGGCCAGATGGTGCACAATTAACCCCCGTGTGGCAGACAGACTAGGGCTGCGTCCCAAATCGCGCACTTGTTCCTAACTCGTGCGGGACAGATGTACTATGTTGGGTTTCTTTTTTTTTTTTAATGGAAGGTTTCCTAGCTCGCCTTGGTGAGCTGCCCAGCCTTTTGCAGTGCACAGGGCAGGTCCTCCCACACTGCACTGCCCCTCGGTGGCTATCTTAAGAGGTGTCCCAATCCTTTAGGGAGCAAGTGTAGGAGCCTAACAGAGCTTTTTGTGCTTTTTTTAGCACTGAAATCCCAGAACTTTGTGCGTTAAAGGCGGAGACAAGTCAGTTGGGAAAATATGGCAGCGGAGGTGCATATAAATGCCATGTAATTATAGGAAAGGAAATTATAATATTATTAGATGGAAAATAACATATAACAAATACAATTATTCTATAATCATGATAAAAAAACTTTATAAATTGTCCCATTGTGACGTCAGCACAACGTCATGCCAAGTGTACACTTGTCAAAGGGTGTAGGGAGTTTTGGGATGTAGCCTAGGGCTGATCGAAACAACTGTGTTGACGAAACTGCGGAAGGAATAATGGGTTCATTATATAGATGCCAGACCCATAGCGCAAAGGGTGCAACATTTAAATGTAAAGGGGGCAAACTTTTTTCACTCACTTATGCATAAAACATTTCAAAATGTAGTCTGGTCAGGTGCAGATTCACATTTCTAAACTATCACATTCCCCCAACCTGCCTCCCCCTTAGAATTGGTTTGACCAAACGACAGGACATCAGCGTCCAACACACACCTAGAAACTCCTACATCAGCGGTGGAAACAGCTGATTTGCAATGCAGACTCAAATTTCTAGCAGGCGCACAAATCGAAAGTTGTGCATCCTAGATAGCTCCACCAAAATACATCTCTTTGATTGACAGTCACCAGAAACTGCATCTAGTTTGCCTGCAATGTTGGTTGATGTGTGATTTTATGCTGGACCGTGTCCCATAGTGATGTGTGGTTGGGAAATAAAGATATTGTAACGAACTGGCAATAGAGACTGTCCGAGTTGAGCCCTAGGCTGATAAAGACTACACTTTGTGTTTTGTTCCCCTTTCTGTGTGAGTATTGTTCTCTTCCGTGTGCTTGACATTGTGACATTGTTGTGTGTTGTATAAAAAGCCCATGCGGGAGCAGCTCTCTTTCCACTTCGAAAGGACTCGTGCATTTCAGGGCTCCACTTGGGGGAAAAAAAAGATCTGGGGAAGGTACCCTGACCCTCGTCGTGGACTAGCGCATGTGGTGCTTTGCCATTATTTCACCATCAGCAGGGCAGGGCGGAGCGTTGCAGTGTCCGCGGGCTGGTTGTGGTGGGCCAGTCTGGGTTAAAGTCCATGGCCGTTTTTAGATTTGGTCCATTCTGCCAGGCTGTCGTTCTCCTCAGTCAAGTGAGTAAAGCCAAGTGCTTCATATATCCAATCATTCACAGGAATGCTAAATTGGGGTTGTAAACTACTGAAACAGTTTTTCTCATTTCTAAAGATGACCCTGCCATTAGCATTCAGAGACAGTAGATGCAGCACAACTAAACCACATAGCTGAATTAATAAAGGTTTTCTTTCAGACCAGTTCCTGTCAATACTCTTTTATTATTGTTTTAAATGATGAATGCGATGTGGACCTACAACAAATTACACCACTCTGTAAAAGCCGGACACAATAAGTGGAGAGAGAGTCTTGGGTTCCGGTGGTGGAGGTACAAGAAAGGTCCACAGAATCAAGCAAAGCAAACATCGAAACACTGGATTTCTAAAATACTTATTCTGACTGGAGTGACTGTGTGCTTAAAACAGTTTAAAACACTGCTATTAAAAAAATAAAAATGTATTGCTTCCTGTTATTTGGGTTTTTCCAGTGCTCTTGTTTCACAGATTCGTTTGTAAGCTTTGGTGCAAGAGTCATCAAACCAAATGAATGTATTCATACATGCACAGTTCTCCCCTAAAGGATTGTCTCCTGTCCAGTTATCAGGCTCTTCTCTACCTGTCTGTTTCGTGCCCCAGAATCTGAACAGAGAAGAGAAAGACCAGCTATGAAATAAAGCAGCAATCATGACCTCTGCATATTTATATATTAGCAATAAATGAATACATCCAAAACCATCATGTGGAAATGTCTGTGCTCTCATGAGATACAACTGTTTACATCAAAATGAAATAAGCTATGTTGTGGAAACATAGGATTGGCAAGGAAGGATATATACTACTTTCTGACTTTTCAGACTGTCTGTAACAGGCTTCACATGGATTGAGCTGGACGCCCCCCCGCTCAACAATCCATATTCATATTCTGACATTTGTGTTAAAAATGTAACATATATATGTATGTATACATACACCTACACGTGTAGATAGTTATGACTTTATACCTCTGCTAAAAGTTATAATAATGATGATGACAATAATAATAATTTTAAAATGTTTATTTTATTAAAAAGAGCTCTATCATTGAATAACATGTCAACCAGATTGAAATAGAATAATTTAATCTGGGTTTGATTCTGCAGCTGAGCCAAACTTGCAACACTGATGCCATTGGGGGCAAAAAGGAAAGATCTGCCCAATGAACTGTGACTATTTTGCTGATTAAATTAAAACGAGAAATGAAAGCTCAGATGACAGACACAGAGGTTCCAGCACTAACTCAGTGTGAAGACTGGGACACAGACCTTCTGCACGTGGCTCTTCATATATATCTGTACACACACGAACACGCAAACATATACATGTAAGTTATTACTTGAGATCCCTGAGAGGTGTGTTGTCCACCCAGCGCCAGACTCCTTCAGCAGCCTCATCAGTCAGTCCAATCCAGTATTTCTTTTCCCCCACATCCTTGCAACCATTCATTCGGATTGTAATGAATATCTGAGCAGAAGACAGTCTGTTAATCTTTTCTCCACTGAAGTTTCTCCACTAAGTACAAACAACTTAAATGTTAACTGCTGAATATTATTATTATTATTATTATTATTATTATTATTATTATTATTATTATTATTATTATTATTTGTATTTCTTGGCAGACGCCCTTACCCAGGGCGACTTACAACATAAGTGCAAAAATACAGAGAAGTACAAGGCATCAATCATTACAAGTTCAACTTAGCTAAAACATAGCAATTCAAAATACATTTTACAGATTCCAATTTACAATTGGATAGATCAAACATGGAAAACAGAACAATTGTCTTGAATAATTATGTCCTAATGTATGGACACATGGCTTTAATTTCCACAGTGTCAGTTAAATCACCACACTGCTGTACTTGAGAACTTAAGAGATCCCTCACACAAAAGGAAGCCGTCTGGCTCATCTCTCTGGCTTGCTTTCCTTTGAATAGTTTAGAAGTTCCATGATATTCAGACATCCCTGTGTACTAGATTCCAAGGATCATATCTCTCAACTTGCTCACACTCTTACAGGAGAAGCTGGTGTGCAAATGTCACTGTGGCTGTTAAACTCTGTGAGCTGCAGTACTGGAGAAGGAATGCTTTAATTCCCATACCTGCTCCTCCTCAGTGCCTATAATGGCCAAGTGTCCACCCCTTCTGACACAGTCATCACGACTCTCATCCCAGTTCTTTTCATCAGTGGAGAAGAAGTAGCACTTTCCACCGTTGATCTCCCAGTCCACAGGACAGACTTTACAGTCTCTGGTATGAAGATCTGAGAAATCAGACGAGAGTGTCGTTACAATAACAGTACAAATAGCAGGGTTAATTAGGCCAGAGGTGTCAGGACTGGAAACTCAACACACAAAAATAGACAAAGAGCAGATAATGATATCTGTGGGTTGATTCCAGCTTTGAATTGGTGATGTGTGACGCGCCTCAATGTGTGCCTTTCTAATGTTCTGGGCACACTGCTGCCAACTGTATAGAAATAACCATATAGTACTAACAGTACATTTATTAGTCTATACAGATACAAGACAGTGTTGTAAGAGCAGGGCTAGGCTTTCAATTATTGTCCTTGCCTTCATTTTTTCTCAGAGCAGCGAGAGTCTCAGACAGGTTCCTGTTCTCAGATTCCAGTACACTGTTTTTCTCCTCTATTTAAGAACGTGCAGCAAAAACAGATAAAATACATCTGCACCCCTTCACAATGACACACAACTGGCCCAATTCTCTTTCTCTGTACCACACAGGATGCAATGCTGAGAGTGTGTGTACTGGATTCTTAATTCTCTTTCTGAATGAAAGAGAAAAATCAACAGAAGTTTTAATTTCCAATGTTGGAATTGTTAGTAAGAAGCAACAGATACACGAAACAGATTGGGAATTGCAATAAAGCAGATTCAATCCACTAGGAAGTGGAATTGAAGAAGATGAGCTGAACCCTAAACTGAACTGAACATGTTTTGGGACTCTGCTATTTGCTCTTTAAGACATACTCACTGTGGTATTTCAGAAACATCACATAAGTGCCCAGTAGGATACAGAGAACGGCCAGCGAGATCATCTTCACCCGGTACAGATACATCTCGCCTCCTTCTCTGGTCTGGGCTGAGGAACCTGAAGATCCCCCTGTCACTTCAGCGCTCCTACATTCATGGGGGAAGACTTCTTCAAGGAAACAAAGCAACAAAACAGTGACTTATGGAAAAATCACAATATTATCCAATTTCTTAGCAGACACCCTTATCCAGGGTGTCTTACAATTGTTACAACATATCATATTATTTTTACAGCTGGGCATTTACTGGAGCAATATAGGTAAAGTACCTTGCACACGGGTACAACAGCAGTGCCCCCACCTGGGGATTGAACCCACAACCCTTGAAAAGCAAAGAATGAATCCACAGAGTTTGGATTCCAAGAAATACGATCCCTGATCACATGACCTAAAGCCCCTCACCTACAGGGCGGTTCCCCTCTGCCGGTTTGTGTGGCGTCTCCTGCAGCTTCATTGAGTTCTGAGCAGAGCAGCTGAGCTCCCAAGATGGACTGTGACTCTCACTGGAGCTTCCTTTAAATGGGACTGATTTGGCACTAAGAGGAACCAACACAGGAAGCTGATAATGTTGGGGCCCTATCACTCTCTCTGCCTTCAAAGTATTAACCTTTGCAGTCCAATTATTTTGCAGCTGTCAGGTTGCTCATGTCTAAGTTAATTTTATGAAGAAAATAACATTTCAGACCATGTGTTGTTCAAGTTGAAATAACTTAACTTTCCTTGCAAAAACCAATACACAAAGCACTATTATTCCAAAGGACATCCTCAAATTTGAAAATAGTGCAAACATTTAAAAAAAGAAGCCTGTTAGTAATTTTTTGACTATTATTCCAGATGCAGATGAATAAAAAAAGTGCAAAACGTACAAAAAAAGTTTTCTGGCAATAAACTAACTTTTGAACTTTGAACTTTTTACAGCACATCATATACATCTAACAAAGGTAGCCAGGAAAAATCAAGATTTACAACCTTTTACAAGTGGTGAGGTTTGAAAACCAAAAAGAGAGAAATATGTAAAAAACACAAAAATATGCAATAACAATCACCTAAAAACTATATACTATGTGCAATTGTGTTGCAATGCTCTGTATTTTTGCAGTGGGTGATACTTCTTATGACTACAGAAGCAGAAATACAAATGGTTGGTAAATGACTGCTTTCTAACTCAATTTGTCAGGGAACCAACCAGGGAGAGAGCATGCATTGATGTGACATTTTCAAATGACCAAGACCTTGTCAGAGGGAACCAATGGCAACCTGTGACCACAACATGGTTAGCTTTGAGGCATTCTTTCAAAAAACAAGACCCAAGTCTAAAACAATGGTCTACAATTTTAGAAAGCAAACCTTGAAGGTATGAGGCGGCACTTAGAAGAGTTAGTCTGGAGCACATTGGACACAGATTCAGTTCAAAACAGATGGTTATGTGACGGGGGGGGCGGGGGTCCCCGGGGGACGAGCAGGGCCCACTATTTAGTCCCGCACAAAAACAACCTTCTATATAACTCCTGAGACTATGCCACCTTCAGGTTGTTTATGGTGAGGAGAAGGAAACCTCATCTTACCCCTTACTATCCCCCACGCAGGTTTTGACTACCATGCAGTCACCCAGAGAGCCACCATGGACGAACATAAAATACACAATGTTTATTCTTCTTCCACATTACGACCATATACAGATTTCCCTTAAATAAAAAGGAAAAATAAATACTTAAACACAAAATACAATGATACAAAACCAAAATACTTATTAAAACCCTCCCTTTTCCTTACAATAATGAGATTCATGGCAGACATCAACTAAAAATATCCCGTTTCCCTTCAGACCCCTCCCCTTTCTCTCCATTAAGAGTCCTTTACACTGTCCTTCCTTTGCCCCCCTCCACGGCTCCCTTCAGATTCCACTGTTCATATAAGAAATCCATCTCCTTCCATCAACGTAGAGCACTTTAAGCACAGTGCCCTCAGAGCCACAAATAAGTCCAACACTTCTTCCCCACCCCCATCTTGCAACAGCCTGATACTACTACATACCCTAATATCACTTTCCACATTGCCATGGCAGTGCCATCCGCCAATCCGCTCAGGCCTCTCGGGTCGCTCAAGCCTCTGTAATACCCGAAAGGGGGACAGCGACCCCCAATTTCAAGCTTGGCAGGCAGCCGCACACCCCCCTCACTTCATCTCCTGATCTCTCTCAAACTCTCTTTTAAAGCCTGGGGTTGTCACGCAAAGAGGCGCCTCCTCCCTCAAACACTGGTGTGCACACTTAACTAAGCCCTGTCAAACAATAATCAAATACGCACATGAATATTAATAATAAAGAACAAAATAAGGCACTTTCGCGCAATCAAAATAATCAACACAACAACAAAAAGAAAAGCCCTGTCACCTCCCGTGTATATTTTAAGAATATATTACTTGAGGCTCAGGAGAAATTTGTACCAAAACTTAGCAAATTGAGGACCAAGAAACACTGACCAAAATGGTTTAATAGAGGTATGCAAAAAAATATCAAGAAAAAGAAAATGCTGTATAGCGCATACAAAAGGGATGGAGACAAATCAAAATACAAAGAATATATTGAGCTGCAAAGAGATCTTAAGAAAGGGATCAGGAAAGCAAAGAGGAAAATAGAAACATAGCTCTTAGATCCAAACCTAATGCAAGGAGCTTTTTTCAATATTACAACAGCAAGAGGTCAATAAAGGAAGAAGTGAAACAGATAAAGGGCAAAAATTGAAATATCTTGGAAAGCAATCAAGATGTGGCAAATGTTCTAAATGTGGGTTTTACCACACAAAAAAACAGATGACATGCCACAGGTTGACAATCAGTCCTGTCAAACCCTAAGAGAGATCAGGATAAATGAGGAGGAGGTACTAAAGGGACTAGCAGAATTAAAAACAAACCAATCACCTGGGCCAGATGGGATATTTCCAACAGTACTTAAAGAAATGAGGGAAATTATTTATAGGCCGCTAACTCAATTATTCTGAAGATCCTGTATTATAAAGTTGAAGAAAGTGTTTTGTTATACTTATATAATGTGTTATGTTGTTGTTGAAATTGGAAATATAATGTGTGTAGACTTAGCAAATTGGATTTATTAGTAAAAGGCAGACGAGGCAGTTGTTCAGGATACGCCATTTCTTAATTCCTCTCACCCCTTCTATTTTTCTATGATAAGAGAAACGGACCATGAATGTATCGCCCATGGGTTTGTCCGTTTGTGGATTTCCTGTTTCTCCTCGCAGAGCTAAAGATGTTACCTCATTGATAAGGAAACCACAAGATCTACAAGATCTACAGTTTTATGCTGTAACACAGGGGTTCCCAAAGTGCGGCCCGGGGGCCAAATGGGGCCCTCAAGGATGTTTGGTGCGGCCCCCCAAAGCCAAACTTCAACCACGCCTTTCTAAACCTTTACTATATTTTTACAGTTTCTGAACATTTTTTGTTTCAAATTGCACATGTAATTTTGGGGAAAATAATAAAACAACAATTGAAAGTTCATAAAATTGGGACATATTTTGTATTCATTGGTGGTTAATTTTCTACTGCAGCCTCCACATCCCATGCAACCTCTGGAAATTGGCCCTCCATCACCAGACATTGGGAACCCCTGCTGTAACAGGACCAGACATCTGCTCCCATGATGACCTCCTCCCTCGGGAAGAGCAGCCTACGCACAGTGTATCTCAGCGACTTTTCCAGTTATTTCCAAGAAGGGGTCAACATATTCCAAATGACACTTAGAACAGGGAATGTGCCCACTGACTGGAAGACAGCAAATGTCAAACCAATCCACAAGAAAGGGGACAAAACTGAGCCAGGAAATTACAGACCAATCAGTCTCACCTGTATCACCTGTAAAATGTTGGAAAAAATGATTAGACAGAAAATAGAGGAGCCTCTTAATGAAAACCATATTCTTGGAGATAGTCAACATGGGTTTAGACGAGGCAGATCATGTCTTACTAATTTATTAGGATTTTTTGAACATGCAACTGCAGCTGTAGATCATGTGAAAGCATATGATATGACATACTTAGATTTCCAAAAAGCTTATGATAAGGTTCCACACGAAAGACTGATCCTCAAATTGGAAGCTGTAGGCATTCAGGGTAATGTAAGTAGATGGATTATGAACTGGTTGATGTATAGCAGGGGTTCCCAATGTCTGGTGATGGAGGGCCAATTTCTGGAGGTTGCATGGAATGGAGGGGCCGCAGTAGAAAATGAACCACCGATGAAAATGAAATATGTCCCAAATCAGACCTATTTATTTCCTATACATTTCTGTTAGGGAACATTTATGAACTTAAATTGTTGTTTTATTATTTCCCCTCAAATTACATGTGCAATTTCTAACAGAACAATTTCAGAAAGTGTAAAAGTATAGTACAGGTTCAAAAAAGGGTGGGTTCAAGGTTGACTTTGGGGGGCCACACCAAACATCCTCAAGGGCCACATTTGGCCACTTGGGGCCGCACTTTTGGAAACCCTGATGTATAGGAAATAGAGGGTGACGATTAGAGGAGTCGCTTCTGACTGGACTGAGGTTGTTAGTGGAGTTCCACAGGGATCAGTACTAGGGCCTGTGCTTTTTCTAATCTATATTAATGATCTGGACTCTGGGACTCAAATTTGCAGATGACACTAAAATAGGTGGCTCAGCAGATACAATCTTGGCATCACAGGCTATTCAGAGGGAATATTCAGTTGTGGGCGACACCTGGCAAATGAAATTCAATGTGGACAAGTGCAAGGTAATACATGCAGGTAACAAAAATGTCCCTATAATTACACTATGGGAGGAATAGAACTAGATGAAGTAACACATGAGAAAGTGAGGAGTCCACATAGACTCCTAGGTCTTTCTCCATCCAAACAATGTGGGGAAGCAATAAAAAAACATGCAGGTAACAAAAATGTCCCTACAATTACACTATGGGACAGGACCGGTGTGGGACTCATTTTCAGCCTGTGAGTTTCATGCCTCAGACCAGCCCTCTTTAGTTCACAACCTATTAGCCTATACTGGAGATATATAATTATAGCTTTACTATGTAAGACCGCTATAGTGCACTATTCTCTACAACCTTGTTATTCACAGTGTATTTTTCTAGAACATAATTTCCAATCCAGTGCAAATAAGTGTAGCTTCAAAACTTTAAATTAGTTTATTTTCACAAATATGAGAACACTGTTAGTTAAAGTTAAAGTGCACCTAGCATAAATATGTTCAACCCTCAAACATACAAATTATTGCACTATACTCTACAACATCACAGTCTTTTTCTACAATATCAAAATCAATATTCATTGCAAATGAGTGTTCACAACTTAAGATATCCAATCCTCAAACATGAATAAATAAAAAATAAAATAAAATAAAAGTATTGTACTGTTCTCTGCAACTTTGTTTTTCACAGTATAACTTTCTAAGGACATAGTCTATTTTTCCATGTGCATAAGTGTAGCTTCAAGGAAACATGGCCAACCCTAAAACATTAATGAACGCCTGAGCAGTGCACTGGTCATCTGTACCTGGATTAAATCACAATAAAAAGCAATCGGTAAGGCTATGACATGGAAACATGTTTTGACTGAAACAATGTAGACTCTTTCCAAAAACATAATAGGTCACTAATATGTGGGTATAAATAATGGTGACATTGGAACTAATATATCTAGTCATGTTAGATTGTTCAGTGAACAATGTTCACACACTGTGGTACAACAGCTCTACCTGTGCCTTCCACAGCAGGGATCCTTCTGGGCACATTTCTAGGTCCTGGCACTGTCTCTGACACTAAATCAAATTAAAAAAATTAAATTGTTATAATTTTCAGCACGAGCCCCCTCCCTACAAAACAAAAGTATTCTGATTGTCTTAACATTTAGCAATCCTACCTGTCCAATCTGAAGTTATGGGCTCATGGCTGGCGCTTGGTATTGCCTCTTCCTCACCACAAGCAGCAAACTGGTCTACTGGCTGCTGCTTACTAGAGACTACAATAGACAAGTGTCTCACACACGCGTCGCGACATACCATTTTGCATTTAACAAAGCACTTTTTCGTATCGTATATGCTATATGCCATAACCTCACACAATTCCTTGAATTGTGGTTTGTAGGCAACGTTATATGTTATATTTTGTTTTGCACGCCTGACATCTTGGCACTGTAGCCTAGGCTAGCATGCCTGTCTTATTATTACCATCTTCTGGCACTTGTTCTGTCCCTTCACTCTCAGTCTCCAGCTGCAAGCTTGCTCTACTCTTAAACAAGTCGCTGAGTTTGGCACATTTGGCTGCATCATCTTGTAAAGCTTTTTTTTTAATACTGGCTTTTTCAGCTCCCCTTTTCTCTTTCTATTCTCCATCTTGTCTTCGGGTATGTTTTACTCGCATCTTCTACCAATTTGTAATTACGTCAATCAGGTGGCCAATCGTAACCTCCCAGGGACCTGGGCTGGAATCGACCAATTTGGGATTTGGTAGGGGCCACTCTCACCCCCAAATCAGCATCCAAGTGTTTGGATGTTTATGTTGAGCTGACCTCTGAGCTAATTTTCGAGGAAAAGTTTATCAGTAGCAGTGTGTGCGAGCGTGCGATGCAGAGCCCATGCTTCTGCAAGTGTAGCCTACATGAGTACATTATTTATTTTTAAATTATTGTGTTTACTGACTCTGTCACTGGCCCTTGTGGCCCAACAACCAGCCCGGCCCCCCGGGAATCTTCCTGTTTCTCCCGATTAGCCACTCTGTGCTTGCTATGGGAGGAATAGAACACGCACCCGGGGACACAAATGGAAACTTGTCTTGAAGGCATTCAGGAGACACTTCTTCACACAGAGAGGCGTCACAATCTGAACAAACTCCCCAGCGATGTGGCTGAAGAGGCAATTTGGGAACATTCAGAAACAGACTGGATAGGATCCTTGATCACTTAGTTATTAATGGACACCAAACGAGCACGATGGGGTGAATGGCCTCCTCTCGTTTGTAAACTTTCTTATGTTCTTATGTTCTTCTAGAAACATTCATCTGGGTGTAATCCAAGCTTTCTGCTGCGTGTTTTGCATAAGTATATAGTCTAATTTCTGCCTCCATCTTAATAACTATTTACTATTATCTGTAACAGTTGTGCAGATGCTGATGCGGTCATGTTTAGCTTGCAGTGAGAGCCTCTCTCTCTCATCTCTCTCTCTATCACTTCCTGGCTCCAGACTCTTGCAGGGAAGGGGGGCATAAGTTTTGAATGTTTTTCAATTTAACACAATGTTTCAAAGGCTGCTGAAGGTTGTGCTCAGCTTTTTCCAGAAGAGAATCTGCTTTTTCTGTGCAAAAGTGTTTTGTATTTTCTATATGTTTATGTACAAGTCATGATTTCCACTTGTCTGTATTTTTTTAATTGCTACTTTCTCGGTTTGTTGTTGATTTTGAATGGTGAAGATGAAAGTTCATTCAACTAAAATGGAAGCAAAAAAGGTCCACAGAATCAAACACATTAATGGCATTTATGTATACCGTTGTCACCATTATACATATAATATTTCAGTAAAGCATTAAAAGATTCAAATTTGAAATTTCAGAAGCATTAAATAAATTAAAGAAAAACATAGTCTGGGGTGATAGTGTCACAAGCGGGGCGTGACTGGCCTCAATCACTTATTTAATTATCTTTTTTACTATTAATTATTGTATGCACTAAATTATCTTATTTTACTGTTTCTATTTTAATTTCTTAATAACCTTGTTTTGGTTTCCTTTGTCCCTTATTTATTTGATTGATTTGAATTGTTTGAAAAGTTATTAGCCAATCATATGCCACCTGGTCGCATTCCCACATGGACTTCCTGGCCTCACCTACTTAATTACCTATAAAAGCAGGGAGCTCTGTCTCATTGAGAGGAGAGACATAACGCAGCACCTTAACCAGAAGCATGTGCTGGAGGAAGGACCGTGGGAATCTGACAGTGAAGTAAACAGGCGCAGGGGACCTGGATTGGAGGAAGAGCCTTGTTAGTCGACTCTCAGTGTTAGTGAATCCGAGATGTGATGTTCAGAGGCTGTGGAGGAAAGATGGACCTCCCCTGCATGGATAAGTACCTTGTTTCCCTGTGTATGGACAAGTGATTAAGACCATAAAAGATTTAAAACCCAGCACTTTGCGCACTTTATTCAAATGCCACTTAAAGGACCGTCGGAGTCCTTCTGGAACCAGGACTGGAATTGCAATTGCATTGTTCAACCGCTGCGGTCTTCCCTTGCTCCTCTATGGTGGCTGTCCTGGATTTACAGTCTGAAAAAAAAAAAATGGAAGAGGCATTCAAATTTGCACACTGTTTTTGTATGAACACAACTGACCTGAATCTCTCCTAGAATCCGGGGAATCGGTGCTGAGCTGATCCGAGCTTCTGCCTGGCCCAAAACCGCTACCGGCCCTAGAGGTACCGAAGTGAAATTGCGTCCCAGAGCAGGCATCTCCCTTACCTGTAGGTGGTTCGTGAGGTGGCTGCTACCTGACAAGACAGAAGTGAATTAACAGTATCCCTGGTAGCGAGGATCTCTCCCTATATTTGAGCATCTCTGGGAGAGACGCCTCTGAATCTGTGGCTGCTTACTGTGAATGCTGACATTACGGGACGATAAGTTCTATTGAAAGTGTTTTATTAGATCCATTTCTTTGTTCTTCAGGTTAGGGTATTTTAGTTTTGTATGTGCCCCAATTATTAAAGGTGGAATTTTAGTTTAGGTTCTCTATGTATTTATTACCTTTATCTTCCCTGATTGTGCTTATTTACCATTTGTTTGGCACAGCCTGTGTGTCAGCCTGTGTGTCAGACCAAACCTGTTTAAAATAATTACTTTACACTTGCTGTTGTGTTGTGGGGTCCAATCGAGCCTGCCTAGGGAGAGCATTCGAAGGGGGTGCAGAGTTCCTCTCCCTCATCAATTGACGTTGCGTAGTGGTAAAGTGTTTCTCACTGAACCCCCCTCAGCTGTGACCATAATACAAGGACACCTAGTTGTCCGGGTCTCTGCAGGCTGTATTCTGTACTGAATGGCCCTCTGAGAGGAGCTGTGATCTGGGGCTGATTGACAGGTCAGTGATCATCCTCCGTTCACTACGCCATCTCTCTTCATGGGGGAGGGTTTAAATAAACCAGTAAAACGCGGAGTGCTCTTTCACAGATGAGCCATTTATGAATATGGAGAGAGAGGAGTCCAGGGGCAGAGCAAGTCTCTTTGGAGAAACCATCTGGCTCAATCCAACAATGATATCAGAGGGTAATACCCATGGAGGTTAGGAAACATTATTTACATTCACCTTCTACTAATCACTGTGCAGATGCACTTATTGGGGTCATTTGGTATTGAACAAGGTCTTCCCTAGTTTCTGCAAGTCCCCAAAGGGCCATATGTATACAGTATTCACTCCCAAAAATTGAAATTCATAACAATGTGGTAGTTTACATTTGAGTCGAGTTAAATTTATGTCCCCGGGTGCGTGTGTCCCTGCTGATCTGGAAAAGCTCCTCTGGTTTGATGTGGTCGATGCCTTTCATGATTTTGAAGACTTGGATCAAGTCCCCACGTAGTCTCCTCTGTTCCAGGGTGAAAAGGTTCAGTTCCCTTGTTCTCAATTCTACACTTCTGACAATATACCCTAGAATTGTTTGCTTTTTTTTATTGCTTCCCCACATTGTTTGGATGGAGAAAGACCTAGGAGTCTATGTGGACTCCTCACTTTCTCATGTGTTACTTCATCTAGTTCTATTCCTCCCATAGTGTAATTATAGTGGACATTTTTGTTACCTGCATGTATTACCTTGCACTTGTCCACATTGAATTTCATCTGCCAGGTGTCGGCCCACAACTGAATATTATCGAAATCCCTTTGAATAGCCTGTGCTGCCAAGATTGTATCTGCTGAGCCACCTATTTTAGTGTCATCTGCAAATTTGACAAGTTTGCTAACTATCCCAGAGTCCAGATCATTAATATAGATTAGAAAAAGCACAGGCCCTAGTACTGATCCCTGTGGAACTCCACTAACAACCTCACTTTCTTGAGATACAAATGGTTTCCTTTCAGACTAGGTCCCGTCGACACACTTTTATTATTGTTTTAAATGATGAATGTGATGTGGACCTACAACAGCATTACACCTCTCCTATGATTCATTTGATGAAAAAGTCAAGACCAAAGAACAGAAATCTATAATCTAAGTGGAGGCACAAGAAAGGTCCACAGAATCAAGCAACAGAAACATTTAATGGCATCATTTCATACAGTCATCCAAATTATACTCTTGTAACAATTAATCTTCAGTGAGACATTAACAGATTCAAAGTTGGGTTTCATAAGCATTCTAAATCATTTGAGTGTAGTTTGTGGTGTAACGTATAGTACTATCATTTACAGAGATCAATAAAGATTGGATTGTCTTAGATAGTAAAGTAAGACAGCACAGTAGCTGTTGGCTTCACTGAAAGCTGTATAGAGAGCTGAACAGTCGGCCAAGAGGAGCAGTAATCTGGGGGCTGATTGATCGTCCTCAGTGCCCTGCCTTCCTGTCGCTCTGAGTCTCTTCACATGGGGGTCTAAATAAACTAGTGGCAACACAGCAAACCTGCGCCTCGAAACACTGGATTTCTAAAATACTACTACTGACTGGAGTGACTGTGTGCTTAGGACAGTTTAAGACACTCCTATTAAAAAAATAAACATGTATTGTTTCTTGTTAGTTGGGTTTTTCCAGTGTTTTTGTTTCACAGATTCGTCTCAAAGCGTTGGTGCAAGATTCATCAAACCAGTTATGTAATGGTTCTGTTAATGAGTTCAAACATGCACAGTCCTCCCCTAAAGGATTTTCTCCTGTCCAGTTATCAGGCTCATCTTTACCTATCTTTTTTGTGGCCCAGAATCTGAACAGAGAAGAGAAAGACCAGCTATGAAATAAACCAGCAATCATGACCTCCGCTTATTAATATATTAACAATAAATGAATACATCAAAATCCCTCATGTGGAAACTATTTGCATCAAAACATTCAAAACAAATTAGTTACACTGTGGGAAACGTTGGATTGGCAAAGAAGGATACAAATTACTACTTTCTGACTCTTCTGACATGCTTTTGCTGGTGCACACTGATCCCAGCGGATTATGTACAGCAGTGTGTTCATTATATTTTTAAAAACCTTTTTAGGAGGGAAATTATCCATATCTGTATATGAAGAGTCCAGGGGCAGAAAGATCACAATCTGTTTTGGTTGTTTGAGAAACCATCTGGATCCTTATTGATCTAAGATAGAGATATCATAGGACACTAGCAGGGAGGTGTGGAAGTATTAACTACGCTGTTCTTCTTTTTTATATCTGTGTGAATCTAGTTACAAGTATTTAAACATTTGTGTTAAAAATGTGACATTGATTACATTTTTTAAATATAGATGTTTTTATTAGCACATCAAACAGACTGAAATACAATAATTCCATCTGGGTTTGATTCTGTAGGTGAGCCATACCTGCAGCACTGACCTTTCTGTCCTTGGGGCAAAAGGAAAGATCTGCCCAAAGAACTGTGAATATTTTGGGGATTAAATGAATATGAGAAATGAAAGCTCATATGATAGACACACAGGTTCCAGCACTAACTCAGTGTGAAGACTGGGACACAGACCTTCTGCCTGAGGACTCTTCATATATATCTGTATACAAGCATGCACACTCAAACATATACATGTAAGTTATTACATGAGATCCCCGAGAGGTGTGTTGTCCACCCAGCGCCAGACTCCTTCAGCAGCTGCATCAGTCAGTCCAATCCAGTAATTGTTTCCTGCCACATTGTCAATTTTCCTTTTTAAGAATCTCTGAACAGAAGACCATTTATTTAATCAGTCGATTAATCAATCACTATGTAAGCAAATGCAATGGGTTATGTGTACAAACTTTATTTCTATACAGAAATGTTTCTGAAATAAATAAAATAAATACTAAATAAATAAATAAATAAATAAAATATCAATGACAAATACACCAAAGCAGGAAAATTGAAAAATATCTAGATAATGTATAAATGTGACAGGACAGTTAAATGACCACATGGTGGTATTCAGTGTTGGGGGTAACGCGTTACTAAGTAACACATTACAGTAATGGAATTACTTTTTGTAGTAATGAGTAATGTAACGTGGTATGGAGTAATACTATTACAGTTACTGATTTTTTTTTCTCGTTACTGCATTACATATTGTAACAATATGGCCTTTTCGTTTGCCTTCGTTATTGGAGTTCGTCACTAACGGCAGGAATACTGGAGAGGACAACCGGAGCTGTATTGAGTGCAGTGTTACTGCAGGTTGGACAGACACTCCTCAAGCACGCTGCCTCCCACACTCTCCGTCTGTCCCGCCCACTGAGGAAATACCTCCACTTCTGAAAGCGAAGCTGTGAGCTGGACTTGCAGACAGACAGGGAAAAGATCAGATACATTGTGTGGGAAGATATAATCTCAAGTGCCTTGGGATCACGAATAAATTGGTTTTATTAGCAGCATGGAGTGAAATCCACATACAGAAACAATGACTGCTTACAGTCAGTGGCAATTCTAGAGTGTGTGGGGGCCCTAGGCAAAATAATTAGTGGCGGTGTTTTCTCCGGTGAGACTGGGGGGGGGTTGCTGACGGAGTTTTCCCTTTGGGGCCCCCCCCAGCTCGGGGCCCCAGGCAATTGCCTGGGATGCCTACCCCCTTGCGACGCCTCTGCTTACGGTTAATATCCGAGTGTGTTGGATTTCACAGGACCGGTGCAGTGCCGTGACATATAACCTGAAGGATAATAATCAGATCGGTAGCAGCCGATATTATTAATATTTTATGAATAACAAGTTGAGCCATTTAAAATATATATCTAGTAGCACATATCTTGATGATGATTACAATAATAACAATAATAATAAATAGCAAATATTTATTTTATTGTTGCACATGGAAACGTATTCTTATGGGACGTGCTTGTCTGAATATAATGTTGTCTATACACGTTTAGCTCTTCCTAATATCTCTTGACAAAAACGTGTTTATTACGCTGTTTACAATCATTTAAAGCAGAAAGAATAAAATAGACACACAAGTCCTCTCCATGTCAGGCTGTGTCGCTCGTAGTGTTGTTCTCTGTCTCTGTTTTTAAAACGAAACACAAACCAAACCCACAGTCGCTGCTCCTCCATCAAAGGGATGGACTTCACAGTTGCTTGGTTTTCCTGTGGCGCTTTATTAAAGCAACAAAAGATAACTATGTTTCTGTCATTAATCGACTGCTTGTGTTGGTGTAACTTTGAAATTGTTTATTGAGGTCACGCAATGTTTGGGGTGTAAGGCAAAGTGATCTAAAAGTAAACTACCTACTTTCCCCAGGGAGTAATAAGTAAAGTATTTAGTTACTAAATACTTACTAAGTATTTGAGTAAAGAGCACAATGTAATATATTATTTTACTTGAGTAACAACCCCAACACTGGTCGTATTTGAGAACATAAGAGATCTGCCACAGAATTTTCCTTTGAATTATTCAGAAATACTATGGATGGTTTTGAATAATCCCAGTAAAACAGCTTCCATCTCAACTTGCTCACACTCTTACAGGAGAAGCTGGTGTGCAAATGTCACTGTGGCTGTTAAACTATGTGAGCTGCAGTACTGGAGAAGGAATGCTTTAATTCCCATACCTGCTCCTCCTCAGTGCCTATAATGACCAAGTGTCCCCCCTTTCTGACACAGTCATCACGACTCTCATCCCAGTTCTTTCCATCAGTGGAGAAGAAGTAGCACTTTCCATCGTTGAGCTCCCAGCCCACAGGACAGGGTTTACAGTCTCTGGTATGAAGGTCTGAGAAGTCGGGCGAGAGTGTTGTTACAATAACAGTACAGATAGCAAGGAACTGATTCAGTAAATCCAGTTGTGTTAATTAGGACAGAGATGTCAGCATGTGTGCCAACCAGTCCTGTGTACTTACCTTCCAGTGCCTCTGTTTGAGAAAATAAAGCAAGAACAAGTCTATTACATCTGAAAAGCACTAGAATGACACACAGCTGGTTCTTCTTTCCCTCAATGGTTGCTCTGATCTCTACAGTAAACCCTGGGCAGGAGATGCCCAGTGACAAAGGGGTGAGGTGAAGTCTTTTCATCTTGCAGAGGAGATATTTAACTCACTATATAGAACTAATGATCAGTGGCGTGCCTTGATAGATAAGAAGGCAGCATTCAGAGGATCATCACCTCTCAATAAATAAACAGATATCATTTAAAAGGAGGTAAGACTGGTCAATGATGTGTTCACTGACAAATGCAGTGCATCCCCTTTTATTTGAATGCAAGCACTGAGTTCACTAACGGGCTAATGACCAATCTTGTGCAATTTGTTTTCATCTAACACTTAGTTGAGACACTTTTCTGATAAATTATGTTGATTAAGACTACAGTGTATTTGCCAGATATATGAAATTACAGAAATAACTATATAGAACTAATTACATTTATTAGTCTATATAGATATAAGACAGTACAGTAAGAGCAGGGCTAGGCTTTCAATTATTGTACTTGGGTTCATTTTTTCTCAGAGCAGCGAGGGTCTCAGACAGGTTCCTGTTCTCAGATTCCAGTGCACTGTTTCTCTCCTCTGTTTAAGAACGTGCAGAAAAAACAGGTCAAATACATCTGCACCCCTTCACAATGACACACAACTGGCCCATCTTTCCCCGAACGGCTGTTCTGATGTCTGCTGTTCAACTTGGTTCAACGAGATTCATAGTAATGAAGGGGTTTGAGTGGCAGTGCTTACTGTAAGCCTTATTGTCTTTCAGAAGAGAACTTTAACTGAGCTTGTGTCTATATAGATTTAAATCAGAACTCTAAAAATCACAAGGTTTGGGCTTCATGTGACATTAAACCAAGCTCACCTCGCAGCCTGATATCTGTGGGTTCATACTAGCTTTGAAGTGGTGATGTGTGACGCGCCTCAATGTGTGCCTTGCTAATAGTCTGGGCACACTGCTGCCAACTGTATAGAAATAACTATATAGAAATAACAGTACATTTCTTTGTCAGTACTATAAGAGCAGGGCTAGGGTTTCAATTATTGTACTCACCTTGATATTGTTTCAGAGCAGCGAGTGTCTCAGACAGGTTCCTGTTCTCATCTCTCAGTTCACTGCATCTGTCCTCTGTTGAAAAAGAAGGTACAAGTAGTGAAATACTGAGTTCCTCTGAATGCAGAGAGGGAGTAGCTGTTAACTTCTCTAACTCACATTCAACCAAACTCACAGTCACCCCCTCCCTGAGGATCTAGTAAAGATTACAGTTGAAATAAATAGACACGTCTCCAAAACTGAGATGGAAACAGTCCAGTTATTTCTCACCACTAAAATCCAGTTCCCTCTGAAGCTTTGAAACAACACAAAAACTTTTGTCAATTTTGAATATGATCTCTGCAATGAGATTTATACAGTGTGTGTCAGCTACTGTATCATTCTTCTTAAAAAGACGCTTTCCTGTTTGCAGTTCCCCCAGTAATGTCAGGTTGGTCCTTATGCGATGTTTTCTGTATGTCAGCCTGTAAGTACTGTGACTGTGGCTATGAATTCTTAATTGAGATGTTTAACAGGTTGCCAGGATGTGTGAATGAAAGAGAAAAATCACCAGCAGTTAGTTAACTAGTTGTCTGCAAAAACATGGGAGAGAATTGGAATGAATTCCAGTTTTAATTATTTCCAATGTTGGAAATGTTATTAAGAAGCACATGTTTTGGGACTCTGCTATTTGCTCTTTAAGACATACTCACTGTGGTATTTCAGAAACATCACATAAGTGCCCAGTAGGATACAGAGAACGGCCAGCGAGATCATCTTCACCCGGTACAGATACATCTCGCATCCTTCTCTGGTCTGGGCTGAGGAACCTGAAGATCCACAGAGCACACAGAATGAGATGTGTGTTTTGCTCCATCTGCACCCCCACCCTCCCCCGCTCTCACCGGAGAAAACACCGTCAGAAATTATTTTGCCTAGGGCCCCCAGACACTCTAGAATCGCCACTGCTCATACCAGCATTTTTACTCCTCTTTTAGTTGTCCACATATACCGTAAATAAGTGATGCATAGCATTCTGTATGTCCTGTACATCCTCTTTCGGGGGCAGCAGTCACTTACTGTATCATTCTGCTTAAAAAGACACTTTCCTGTTTGCAGTTCACCCACAACTCACTCTATAATACACCGGTATGTCCCTCCCCCAGTAATATCACGTTGGACCCACCTCACGTGATGTTTTCTTTAAGGAGTTAAACTCTCTCTACAGTGTCCACAAATGATCAATAGTGCAGTGAAAAGCCAAAGCTCACAAATTTCTTCCCCATAAATGGAGATTCACACCACTGACAGTTAACAAATAACTGTATATATTGCTTCTGCCGTACTCTATAAAAAATCACGTCTGTCACGTCAGCGCTCCTACATTCACTGGTCACTGATCTTGTGACCTAAAGCCCCTCACCTGCAGGGCTGTTCCCCTCTGCCGGTTTGTGTGGCATCTCCTCCAGCTCCATCGAGTTCTGAACAGAGCAGCTGAGCTCCCAAGATAGACTGAGACTCTCACAGGACCCTCACCGTAAGTCGGACTCATTTGGCACTAAGAGGAACCAACACAGGAAGCTGATGATGTGCGGTGCCCTATAATTCTCTCAGCCTTCAACGTGCTAATTCTCATCTGTGAAACAACGCCTACAAAATAATCTGTTCACGATCCACTCAGCCTATGTGGTAAACACACCCCTGGTAGAAATGTAGAGCAGTGTAAATCTTTAATATTATAGCATTAAAATATTCAAATTTGAAATTTCATAAGCACTCTAAATAAATTGATCTCAGAGTGTAGTTTGTGGTGTACACAGAGTCTGGGGTAATAATACAAGGACACATAGCTGGCAGAGTCTCTGCAGGCTGTATTCTGTACTGAATGGCCCTCTGAGAGGAGCTGATTGACAGGTCAGTGATCATCCTCCATTCACTGCGCCATCACTCTCAGTCTCTTCATGGGAGAGGGTTTAAATAAACAGATAAAACACAGAGCCTGTGTCTAGTATCATTCGAGTTATAGAAAACTTTATGACTCTATTTATTTATTAGCAGACGCCCTTGTCCAAGGCAACTTACAAAATGTAAGTGCAATACAAAGTGCAAAAATAAAGGGCAGTTCAAGGCATTAAACATTACAATTCCAATTCACATAATACAGTGCAATTCAAACCATAATACATTTTTCAAATTCCAATTTACACAAGTGTATACAATATATGAGGTCATACATCCTGGATTGTAAAAGCCGAGTGCAGACATGATGTTAGGTCACAGTCAAGGGCCAGGGGCCAAGGGAAAGGGAGCATAGGGGAAATCAAAATAATACGAGCACTAGTAATGCTAGGCAAGTAGTATGATAAAACGTTGTATAAGTGCTATCTAACAGGGATTAAAAGGACTAATATTACAAGAACTGTCTGAAAAGATGCGTCTTGAGTAAGCGCCGGAATGAGGTCAAGGACTCTGCGGTTTTGACTTCGGTGGGCAGGTCGTTCCACCATTTAGGGTTCAGGGATGAGAAGGAGCGGCTCTGGAGGAGGGAGAGTGGAGAGGAGGCACAGTTAGTCTTCTGGCACTGGAGGAGCGCAGTGGTCTGGAGGGGATGTATGGAGAGATGAGGGTCTGAAGGTGCATCTCGGTGCCGTGTGGTCCAGACAGCGGTAGGTGAGGGTCAATGTCTTGAACTGAATGCATGCCGCTATCGGGAGCCAGTGCAGGGAGCGGAGCAGTGGAGTAGCGTGTGCGAATCGGGGCAGAGAGACACCAGACGAGCCACAGAGTTCTGGATGAGCCGGAGCAACGGGTAGTGGATGCAGGCAGGCCGGCCAGGAGGGAGTTGCAGTAGTCCAGGCGGGAGAGGACCAGTGACTGGACGAGTAGCTGAGTCGAGTAGTCGGTGAGGAAGGGTCGGATTTGGCATATGTTGCTCAGGAAGAATCTACAGGTGCGCGTCAGCGTGGTGATGTGCTGGGTGTAGGAGAGCGCAGGATTGAGGGTTTCCCACTGCTCTGGTCCCACAGATTAGGTTCAGTTGTCGCATACAAGAGGCATCAGACCATTGTCTGTACTTCCACAGTCCTCCCCAGGAGGATTTGTCAGTTTCTGGTCTCCTCTCCAGTCATCAGGTTCACGTTGAGCCCAGATTCTGAACAGAGCAGTAATATGTTCAGTCTATGTATAAATCTGCAGTGGATAGATATGTAACAACATTAAATATGATTAATATTAATATCAACAATACTTTTCTGAGTATAATGTATAGCTGCAGTTGCAGGTTCACTCTGATCTCTGAGTGCTCTGTTCTTCAGTGTGTTCATTCCACTTATTTATACACTTTTATAGCCAGATTAACCATATTGTCACAGTGTCTTCCCACAATTCCCATGTACAGCACCTGAGGTCATCATCGCCTGCATTATAAAACCCTGGCTCATTCACATTCCTCAACACCATGTGCACTTGCTCATCCTCTGCTCCCATTCAACAGGCACTCCCCATCACGGCTCTCTGCTCCCCTCTGCTCCACATATAAACCCCTCTGTGACTCCCTATCATTGCTAAGTCTTGTCAACCTTCCAGTTACACTTCTAAGCATTCGCCTGTACCATTGTGATACCTTACCATCGAACTCGCCTGTACTTTTGACCACTGACTCCTGGATTTTCCCTACTATTCTGTTCGCCTGATCTCTGACCTCCTGCTTGCTTTAACAACCACGTCTTCTGGATTCTCCTGGAAACTATTGTTTGCCAGCATTGACCCCAGCCCATCTCTGACTATCCCTCTCTCCACACCTGGGTTCCTCTCCACTGCAGTGCCTCGTTACACAACAATGTATCTGAAGAGAGAGGAGTCCAGGGACCAAATTAGTTTCTCTGGATTTTTTTGAGAAACCGTCTGATTCGATACAATCTTAAATGTTAACTGCTGGAAAACAGAACAATTATCTTTATTTGAATATTTATTATTTCTAAATGTGTGAACACACAGAGTGGAAACTATTTTGATACCTAGAGAGAGTAACAATTATGAAGAATACATACTTGCTATGTTTACAGGTCATCTAAAGAGTATTTCTTTAAATAAATAATTTGAGACAATTGAGAATGAATTGA
Source organism: Amia ocellicauda (assembly GCF_036373705.1). Taxonomy (NCBI): domain Eukaryota; kingdom Metazoa; phylum Chordata; class Actinopteri; order Amiiformes; family Amiidae; genus Amia; species Amia ocellicauda. Next base: position 47,378,625 of record NC_089856.1, read on the forward strand.
TGATATGCATTGACTAACTAATAAATTATTGTTTTCTGGCTTTGTCATAGAGTTATGGAGGATATGCCCAAATTAAAGTAAATAAATGAATAAATAGGACAATCAAATTATGAATAAAGATATATAGAAATAAATACACACATCTCAGGACATTTATTTATGCATTTATTATTAATTTTGGCATTTAATATTCTCACGCAGTTCTGTAATTCTGAATTATTCACGTGTGACACAAACCTGCAAAAGATACTAATCGACAGGTCTCTTGACATGTGCATCAGAGACACTCAAGATAAGCCATCCTTTCAACTTGCGACATCATTTTCATATGCAAGAGCTTGACAGTGAAACTGAGAAACTCTACACAAAGGGATCTCAGCATTTCCAGGTGCATCAGTCTCTTCTCCAGCAGCTTTTGGTCTGGGGTTAGTATTGAAGTGAAAGAGTGTAAAATAAGAAGTAAGCCTTTTTCTATTTCTAATTTATTTTTATGTAAAGAAGAAATTACACAGGAAGTCAAACCAAAAATGGGAACCAATCAATTGGTTAGCATTTCTTTCAGTCAAGGAGAAATGTTAATTGATCTCAGCTTTCTTTGTAACAAGTCAATGTAAATGTACAGTTGCTACACAGATTTCTGTTCTTCTTTTCTTCTTCTTCTTCTTATTATTACTTGATTTCTTAGCAGATACCCTTATCCAGGGTGACATACAATTGTTACAAGAGATCACATTATTTTTTTATATTTACCCATTTATACAGCTGGGCATTTACTGGAGCAATCTAGGTAAAGTCCCTTGCTCAGGGGTACAACAGCCAATCCCACCTGGGATTGAACCCATGGCCCTGTGCTCCAGAATCCAGAGTCCTAACCGACTGTTAGCAAAGAAAATGCTCATGTGAGCATTAAACTATATTAGACTTCTTTGATTTCTCCCTCCTCAGTTTTTTCATTTAATGTCTCAACTCATTGAGATTGACCATTCCATGCAAATAGAACTGGCACATCAAGATTATCTTCATTTTCAGTATACTGTAATTAGCCGAAGGGATGTTTTCTCTATTCACCCAATTGTGTACATTTGTGCAGCTTGATTGATACCATACCTACAAGTTTAATGTTAATGTACAGTTTTGCAGTGTATTTGCCTTTCAAGTACACCAGGTGGGCGTGACTCATTTGCATTTATTTGGCAAACCCCAGATTTAACATTTAGATTTATAATTAACATTTAGATTTAGAATATATGCATAAAATACTTAGATTTAAGATAAACATTTATTTTCTGAGTCAGAGATTTAAGATTTAAGTTCAATATTTATTTTCAAAACTCAGATTTAGGATTTAGTGAAATATGTGGTCAAACAGCAAATATGTATTTTTCAAAATGGAGATTTAGCATTGATTGTAGTATTTATTTTACAAATTGAAATGTTTAGAAATGTGGAAAAAAGGGTTTATTTCTTAAATCTAGAAGAAAAATCACGAGATTTAAGTGAAATCTGAAAAAAGAGGTGAACAAATGATTTTTCATTTGTGTATACTTGGGTCAAAACAGAATAGTATATGTTTTTAATGTTTTATGCTATACTAACAGTATAAAACAATGTTGACTATTTTGACCCAGTAGGACTGCAATTGCTCCGTTTTGCCTCACCTGGAGAAACACCCTTCTTAGTATGGAACCTGTGGCGATGTATTGACAAGTGGACTTGCCAATCCCGTGTCGAGAGGCAGTCCCGTGCACCAATCACAGCGTTCAGGAGGCGTATTTTCAGGCCAATCCCGTGTGGAGACGCAGTCCCGAGCACCAATCACAGAGCTCGGGGGGCGGGCTCCCGGGTCCTGGCTGTCTCACATGACAGTCAGCCGGTGAGACAGACGTCACGGCTTCAGAAACGACGCAAGATGGCGGACACGGCGGCCCCGCAGCGCAGCAGGATGGTGTTAATGTGCGTTTTATTCGCCCTTCTCGCCGTGGGAATCTGCGACGAGCAGGTGCCCGTGGTCATATGGTCCAGCGAAGGGTAAGGGTCTCATTTCAAAATATAAATACTTTGTTTTGGTCGAAATTTTTCAAAAACTGCCCACTGCTGCACGGAAACCTGCAGGGACATCTCGGCGTATTTTGAGTTAATTGTCACTGAAATCCAACATGAAAATGAACTGAGAAGCCGTATTGTTGCAGTTCATGAATATATGTGTGTCTGCTGTTACTTGTTAAATTACTGGCAATGTTAGTAAAGCCAAAATACGTTTAATGGCAGCATGACCCTTGACAGGAGATTCAGTGCTATGCCCGTATGCACTCAAATATATTATTAAATTATTATATCTCCCAGCAAGTAAGCTGTAGCTGAAAAGCAGGGTGTGCACTATAAATGACTGTACATGACATAATTGCAGAATTACAGTGATGCAGATTACAGTTGGTGTCGGTGGATTAGGGACGGTGTATTTCTATATCTGTGTTTATGGATTCACAGCTTACTGTCCTGCAGTTTCCTTATTGACAGTAATAACGCATTGTTGTTGTGTGTAATCGTATTGACCTGCCGAATTGAGCACGGAATGAGGGAAGGTTAACTGAGTTTATGAAATATACACACAACAATCTGATTTATCTTCAATTCAGTATGTATTTAAAAAAAGAAAATCCTGCAGGATACAGCTGTATAGGCATTGAGATTCGTGTCTATAGTATGTCTGCCGGGGCAGCAACTTGTATGCTTGTGGTCTGATCTGCAGTGGTATGTAGTGAAGCACAAAAGCATGGATTCATCTACAACAGGGGTTAAAATAAGGTCCTTAAAGCAGGGCAGTTTGATCTGTCTGTGGTTTTATGAGCCTTCGAACAGGCCAGTTGTGCAATAAGTGTAAACCAGTATTTCCTTGCACTGACATTCATGTTGAAGAGTTTCTCAGAATAAAGTCGCAGGCACAAAATAAGACCTGCCAATCGCTGGTATAGAGATATAAAATAGGAGACATTTCCATCTCCTAAGGACAATTCATTATCAGAACTGGCCTTTTTATTGGTTTATGATTGTTGTTATTGTTTGCTGGGTGATGAGTACAATGCAGGAACCCTAATTGAGATGATCTGCATTTGCAGTTGCTATTCCTCATGCCCGTTGTTTTTGCGCTTGCAGGACACCATTGCAATCCCAGACTCCCCCAGTAGCGGGTCACATCGTTTCCAGCTCCCAGCTCGTCTCCTACCTGCAGTCGGCTCTCGGCACGGGCCCCCACAATGTGCTGCTGTTCCTGCAGGACAAGGTGAGACGCGTATTGTGGGTGATGGGTGGCCACCCGCTCTGCCGGGTCACACAGTGGTCAGTACACTTCTCAAAGCCGAGTAACGTAAGGAGAGGTACAATGGAAAGCAGACTTTCTCATATACACTTTTTTTTCTTGAAGGATCAGGCCATCTGCTTCAACACTGTGGTTTAGGGGTGGGTGGCAGACTCGGATAACCCGGATAACAATTTGTGGGCTTTTCAAAGCATCAGCACTTGCATAGGCCTTCTGCACTGGCTTTCATTCAGAATAAGGAACTGTTTTCCTGCCGCGTTCATGTAGTAATATCTGAATCACCGCTGTTGCTTCAGCTACGGTGTATTCTGAGCTGAAGAGATGTCGAAAAGAGGAATCTGACTGAAGTCCACGTGACGTTGGGAGTTTCTTCACTGTGGTGTGACCGGGCTCCCAGGAGGAACTGGCTCGTTCCAGAGAGAGGCCTCTGTAATCTTCCCTCACTTCCTCTGTCTTTCTCTTATACAATCCTGTGATCTCTGTCCATACTGCCAAAGTACCAACTGCTACCAAAATCAGAGCAGCTCGGTTAAACCAGCATAATGATTGCTTAATATATTTCAGCTTTTACTGCCAAACTAAGGACTGGAAATGACTAACTTACTGTACCAGCTTCAGAAAGAAGGAACAAGTGGCATGAGGGCATTTTATAATTGCATTTGCCATGGAGAATTTTTTTTTTTTTTTAACTAATGAGGTTGTGTGACGCTAATTTGTTTCCCCCTGTATGTCTCTCGAGTGAAGATGCAAAAAGGTTCCCAACCTCGTCAGAACAGCTGCTATGAAAGCGACCCTGGAGAATCTAACTCGGGTTGTGGGATTTAGAAAACTGTCTTTTCCTGAACCCTTTCTCCTCTCTGCTCTTCAGCTCAGCGTAGATGACTTCACCATGTATGGAGGCGTCTTCGGGAACAAGCAGGACAACGCTTTCACCAACCTGGAGGTAAGGCACGGCGCGTGAGCCGCCCGTGTGCTCAAAGCAGCGTTCGTCCCTCTGCACAATCCCCGTCTCTCTCCTCTCTGATCTCTGTTCCTTTCCTTTCTTGGCCCAGTCTGCGCTGCAGTCGGCCCCCTCCTCCCTGGTGCTGCCCTCTGTGGACTGGCAGGCCTCCAGCGCCGTGCCAGCCCTGCTGCAGGAGAAGCTGGGCATCAGCCCCCTGTACCTGGACCCTGGCACCCTCAGCCAGCTGCGGCTCAACGACTCCCTCACCTCCCTGCTGGTCATCCGCCTGCCCTACAGCACGGGGTGAGTGCTGTCTTCTGTAGAGGTCTTTATATATGACACTGGCAATGTGGTGTCGCCGCGATACCAGAATTGAGACATCGGTAGCGATACTAGGATTAGTATTGCGATTCTCGATGCGGAAACGATACTGTGACCGCCCTGGTTTAAACCACAGAGCCTAAAAACAGTGTCCTCCTCCCTGCCTGTTATTAATAATCAATGATCAATGTTCGCTTCCTTCCAGCACCCACCTGATGTCACCGAGGGAAGTTCTTAGCGGCAATGGTGAGTGGAAAAATTATTATTATTATTATTATTATTTTTTTTTATTGCTTCCGATTTCCCCCCCCCCGGCTCAGTTTCTGATTCAGACTCCAGTTAGCGCTCGAGTCCCGTTAATCGGTTGGGATGTGAGTTGATTAGGAAAGAGTCCCGAGAAGTCCGGAGCATGTGGGTCCCTCAGTGGGACAGAAATAACGCTGATTCATGTTAAATGTCTGGCTTTCTGAGTCATGTATGAGTGTGGAGCAGCTGACATTGAAATGTCATCTGGATTAAAAAAAAAAAAAAAAAAACTTTGTTCCATTCCATTGTGGCACTAAGATATCGGCACGAATTGGAACGAGAGATCGACGTATCTAGGTCCTGGTTTGTAATCAGTTACTTCTGTATGGTAGTAGTAGCAGTAGTAGCAGTAGTAGTAGTGTCGAGAGAGAGCGGTGAGTATGGGAGAGGGTGTCTGGGACGAAGCCGCTGACGTTACCCTCTCCGCTGTTCGCAGACGAAGTGATCGGTCAGGTGTTGAACATCATGAAGACGCAGGCCGTGCAGTACACTGCCGTCTACACTGCCCTCAGGGCTTCACGGGTAAGACCTCCTACCAGGCTGCCAAACGCTCTTCCTGGAGGACGTCGCGCCCACCTGGCTGTTGACCACTCCTCTGTGTGTTGTGTTCCAGGTGATCCGAGAGGTGTCCCTGGCCGTGGAGTCTCTGGGCCGCTCCCTGCTGCAGGCCGCCCCCAGTCCCCAGGTGACATACCCCCCGGTGATGTACAACACCTCCTCCGGGCCCTGCATCCTCTTCTGGGCCCAGAACATGACCATGAGCCAACTGATTGGCACCAACCAGTGGGTGCGCGTGGACCTCGGACCCATGACCTTCGGCTCCTCTGCCAACGTCACCCTCGCAGACTCCTTCTGCAACCGCACGAACGCCAGGTGAGCCCCGGGGGCCCGGCCGGCTGCCTCCCCCTGCAGCTCCCTCCCCGCTGTCTCACTCAAATTCATGTTCAAGACTTTATAAAGTGACCCTGGTGTTAAAGGACAGCATGTGTGCGTGTCACTTGTGGTCTCCTCTTGGCAAGCTGTGTATAAGTACTTGTGTTAATTGTCCTTTTCTTTGTCTTTTAGGTTAACCCTTAATTATGGAAATATTCAGAGTTACCAGAACTTCAAAGTGATGTAAGAAACAAGATCATCTTTATTTTATATGCTCTTTTTTAATAATGAAGTTAAACATTATTGCAGACCAGAAACCTGGGATGATGTTTAGAAACCTTGTTTTGCGTGACCACGGTGTACCTGTGATTGATTTGAGTGCTTCCATGAAGGGCATACGTGTTCATTAGGATAATGATAAGAAAAACACAATTTACATTTGGAAACTGGGTAAGGGCATCTACTAAGAAGTGACAATAATGAAATGGGACGGGTTTAGTTTAAGTCCATATACAGCTGATCACGTGATCCTCATTGCAACGTTTCTTCCCCAGTTTCTCGATGAGCAACAATTTCTACCCGGTGTCGGCTCGGGAGTGGTTCACACTGGACACCATGCAGATCCAGTACAGCGGCAACCAGGTGGCCACCTTCAACGCCAGTGGGAACATCTACGCCCCCCAGAACTACTCCTTCCACTGCCAGTCTGTCACCAGTTTCAGCTACCCGCTGCTGGTGCCCAAGACTGCAAACGACCTTGCCGTCCAGTGGGCCGTGTCCTTCGCCGAGTTCCAGGTACCAGCCAGCTCCCGCACAGCGCCCCACACAGACGCACACAGACGCGCTACAGCAGGTGTGGCCGTCTCTGTAGGCCTACTGTTTGTTAGTATTGCTGAACCTGTTGTGTGTGTGTGTGTGTGTGTCTGCAGATCCAGGGCTTCAACGTGACGGGGCCCAGCTTCTCCTATGCCAGCGACTGCGCCGGCTTCTTCTCCCCCGGCATCTGGATGGGTCTGGTCACCAGCCTGCTGATGCTCCTAATCCTCACCTACGGCCTCCACATGATCATGCAGCTGAAGACCATGGACCGCTTCGATGACCCCAAGGGCCCCAGTATCTCTGTCCCCCAGAACGAGTAACCCCTCCCTCCCCAGCTCCCCTCCCTCCCCCTCCCCAGTCCTTTTCCTCACGCCTCCAGGCTGCCCTGTCCGTGACGTCTCCCAGTTCCCCTCTCGCCAGGCTTTGAAACAGCCCTCCTTCCCTTCCGGGGAGATCTGAATCTTTTCGTCCAACTGAGCTTCATTTGCTTTTGCCCAGAGGGCGGCGATCCAAGCCGAAGGAGATGTTCTTCTCGTTTCCCCACTAGATTTTCACTTATTCAGTTGGCTTGGGTCTTCTCCTTGTCTTTTAGACCTCTGCTCAATGGAGATGATTTCCCCGGCAGTTGGGAAGGGAGGGCTTGGAGATGTCAGATACAGGTGGTCCTGCAGCCCAGACGCTGTCTCGCGTGTCACGGCCGTAATAATGGAGGAGTCGCAGCAAGGGGGTTTTGAACTGCGTCAAACAATATCCCTGTATCTTCAACCTGGGGGGTTCCTTTATATGGGAGATTTCATTCCAGGAGGAGTAACACACACACACACACACACACATTATCTGCCCCCTCTTGCCGTTGGTGTGGTATTATTTAATGTGATCAATCCTACGTTCTCTCCACCCCCCCTTTATATACACTGGATCCCAGAATGACTTGAAAGACAATACATAAATCTCCCCCTCCTGCACATTTGGCTTAATACGCTGAGCCGTGCGTTCTTGTTCAGGTGATATTGACATCTCGTGCAACATGAATCTGTGCACTAGATGGAGCAGTTTAGGGTTTGCTCTCCTGGGGTGTCATTTCGGTGTGAATCCCTAGGGGGTGCCCAAGACTTTCGGCTGAAATGATCCCCCCTTGCTGTCGCTCACAAATTAATTAGATGATGACTTACTTGCCCTTCTGAAGTCTTTCACGCTTCACGACTACTGAACGCCCATTTTGTGTGTCCCACTGGTACCGAGTCATTCCACGCAATTTGTTGTTCGTTAGATGTATTATGTGACGAAGGCTTCAGAACCATTCCCCTGGCATGTTCACACCATTCCCAGTGAGATCGATCCCCGCTCTTCCCACCTGGCGTAGCGCCTCGTTGGTTGACCGTTGGAGTTGCACTGGCCTCTCTCGGTTGAGTGGCAGTAGCTTGACCGCAGTAGCCAACGTGTCAGTCGAAAAGAAGCAGAACAGAACTTTTTGTTTAGTTTTTCTTTTTTGGGGGGGTGGTTATTAAAAGATTAGATAAAAGCTGTGCCAGTGTGTATGTATGTATATAAAGATATATAAGAACACAGTGTTGCAAAAACTTGATGTCAGTGTCTGTGCTTTTGAGCAACGCCCTGTGTCGGCCAGTGACTCAATCTGCCGTGTCATGTGAACGCCTTTATGTATTGCATCGGCATGAACTGACAGACCCCCAGTGCAGACCCCCTTAGCAGCCTCAATGTGAAATAAACATCCACTTTCTGTCCCCAGTACACCCAAATACAGTGTCTGGCAAAACCACAAGCCTGGCTCTGAAACCTGGAGAGTTCAGCTGTGTGGTGCAGTGAGGAAACATTAAATCACAGAGAAAAATAATTATTTTCATGTTCATCTCAGTTTCTAGGACTGCTGTGTGTTAAGGTGTTCTACAGGGCAGATGTTTGGGCCGAGAGCCTGGACGCTATCCTAAGTAGTGGTTTAAAAATAATCAATAACTTTATCTGTATATATGAGGAAATGCAAATTTGACGTACAGACGTGTGTGATGTATCTTCTATTTATTTGTGAGGTTCCTGTGTCCTTGCAGAATGTTTTTTTTGTGTGTTTTGTCTCCAGTGAATTCTCCTGTGAATTGAATTTCCACTTTTGTGTTAGGTTTAAGAAAAGCCTTTCCAGATCTAAAAAGATAAATGAATCCATGCTGCAGTAAATTGCGTATTCCTTCACATTTGACATTCCTCCGCCGTGTCTCGTACTTGTTAACCATGCGAGCCCCTTCTACGTACCTTTTGATTTAATGATATTGTTTGTTTACCCGGTTTCAGAAATTCCACTATTTTCTATAGTGGTTAACACTAATTATACCTGAGAAGTAATTATTATTTCCCCCCATAGGTCTACTGTAAAGAGATCTTACTTATTTGACTTATTTACCTATCTGACACTAGGATCTTATACAATTAAGGCAAGTGGGTTAATGTTCTTTGCTATTTCACCAGGATCGTTTGATCTGTGAAGGATTAGTTAGTGTTATGTCACTTAGTCATTAGGAACATGCCACCCAGAAAGAGATCAAAAATGTATATGACTCGATGTTTAAGCGCTGACTTTGGGACATAAAATGTGTGATTTGGGTTCATGTTCAGCAGCAACCTAGTGAATGTGTACAATGTAAAATGCAGAAGAACAGACTGCAGTAATGGTCTGGTGTCCCTTTTAAACCGATCATTAGTGTAGTGTCCGTGTGTCTACGGTTAAAACGAGCCGATTCTATGTGGTTAAACCATAAATTAAATGTGTATGTTTTATGGTTAATTAATCATTATTAACAGTCAATGAGAAGCATTTTAATGGCAAATTTGTAGTTCCATGTTTTTCTCTTGTCTGTAGTAAATAAACCTTAATTTGCCAACTGCTTTGCTTTAGATGGTACAGGTCTTCCTTCACGGATAGGATTCCATTTTTCGTTTTTTTTTTTTTTTTTTTAATGCCAATTCTATACGGAACCGAGTCTGGTTCAGCCGTACGGAGGGACCATTTCTTGAGCTTCCCTAAATTATGCGGTCACCTGCAAATGAGAAGGAAAGGCTATTCAAGCAAAGCATTCATCACATTGTTAGTCTGGTAATGGCTCTGGTTTTAATGGGGCTCCTTGCCACTGAAATTGTGTGTTTAAAAAAAATAAATGTGGGGGGGAAAAAAGAGATTGAATAAAATGTCAACTCAAAGTCCCTGAGTCTGTTCTCTCTGTGTGCCGTCTCTTTCCAATATACACCCCCTAGGACTCCTGTCACCGACTAGCCCAGGTCTCCCACTCCAGCCCTGCATAGCCCGAATCCCCCAGAGTGCATAGGGTAACTTGTCAACAACCTGGGGAACTTCTTGTTCCAATGAAGCACATTGGTTGGACTGACTGAACCACCAAGCTCAGCTGGAGGGAAACCACAGCTTACTCCAACAGCAGGCTCTGGATGCCATTGCTCCATCCAATAATGACACAAACCCATATCGGCATAGTGTGGTCGATCTTTAGACAAGCCCTCAGCGTTTACCTTTCCTGTAGTGCTTCACAAATCCCACCCTGTGTGACCACAAGACCCAGCCGAGAGGAGTCCAGCCTGGCCCTGCAGAAGAGCCCCATTCCAGCAGGATTTGTAGGGTGCAATTTTTGGCTGTGGTCCGCTTACAAAGAGGGGAAACTCGTAACACTGATCGATGGAGCGGCTGTCTGGGTAAATTTAAGTAATTTAGAGGCCATTTGGCACCTGAAAACCTTTCAGTCCAAAGCCTGGGTTTCCCTCCCCTGAATGTGTGCCCAGGCTTTGAGCCAGTGGTTCTCAACCCTGGACCTGGGGACCCCCTGCCCGGCTGCTTTTTGTTCTAGCTGACCTATCAAATACTTAATTACTAGTAGAGTATTTAAAAGAACCATAATTTAAATCAGCGTTTGCCTAATCCGAGATCTTAAATTATTTTAAGCCGTTCATGTGAAGTATGAAACTGTAGATGGAACTTGAATTCTCCAGCTTTTTATAAGCTACACAATTGAAAAAGTCAAATCAAGCAAATTAGTTCAATTGAGGGTTCAATTAAGTAATTGAGAGCTTGGCTAGAACAAAAACCACCAGGTCAGGGGCCAAAGCTGTCGTGTGGGTTTTGCTCAGAGCCAGGGCCTCCATCCCAGAGGATATAGCGTCTCTGGGGGGGATATAGGGTCTCCTGAATTCCCTCCCAGCCCCGCTCCAAGTGGCATCAGTTGACCCAGAACCCAGCTCATTGAGTCCAAACGAATCTGATCTCAGCAAAGCGTCGTCTGAAAGCTGGTGTGCCCTTTTAAAACTCGCGGCTTCTTTTCAGTGACGCCTGCTAAGTCATGGGGGAAGATAAAAAAATAGAACTGATAGTGGAAAACTACAGGAAACACACCCAGTTTCCAAGAGGGAGAAGGGAAACGTTAAAGACAGACAAAAGCCTGTGTGCCGGAGGACTCCTGCACAGCTCCTGTCATCGAGCCCTTGCTGTAAAAGCCACAGGAAACTCAGCTGCTCTCATCATGACGCTGGAGGAAGTGAGCGGGCTGGACTTCGCCTGTCCGGAATCCCTTTTGATCTGCTGAGCTGGGGAGGAGTTCAAAAGTGCCTTCTACAGCGGGAAGGTAAGATCAGTACTTAATCGGATTGTGTGTGTGTATGTTACGTTACGGTATAGTGTATGGTTTCCTTCAGAGGAAGATTATAGCACACAAGGGCAGGGAAAACACTTATCAGTGTCAATCAGGTCTATTTTAATCTCTGAAATCACCATCTAACAGGCTGTCCTGGTATGTTTTCATAACAGAACTGAACTTAATGCAACACTGATGACAGAACTTGTGCTAGGGCTGTGGAGCTTTCCCAGAACATGTTCAAACTGGAACAAACTGGAAATAAAGTGGACAGCTGTCTTTTAAGATTCTTCTTTATTTGCTTTGGCAGGTTTGTTCTGTATATTAAATAAACCTGTGTGGTGCAAGGAACCCTGACGGGAGTTTCATTATATTTCACAGGAAATATTACAAAACAAGCCAAATGGAAGTGTCTCTGCTTTTCTTTGTTTTATAAATGACAGTGACATCATTGTTTTTATGTGTATTTTGTCATGTTTTAGTAAGTCAAATTTCAAACTTTCTCAGAAGAAAAGAACACTGTTTTGGTCACAGTTTTATGCTGCAAGTTCAAAGCTTGTTCATCACTATTTTCTTTTTTCTTCTTTGTTCCTTTTGTCTCTTTCTCGTCTGTGTTGGTCTGGGAGTGGTGCCGACTTGAACTACAAACACAGAAGGGGTTTCTGTCTGTTTAACCTGGGTAATAAGTACCCAAATAATCACTAAACCACTGAACTCTGTTCCAACTGGGGGGGCACTCTGGTTAAAGTGACATAATTTTAACAGACACACACAATCACTCCAGAGAAGTGTTACATTAGTACACAGAGTTTATGGACCCAGGGCTCAATTTATGGATTGTCACGTCCAGGTGGAATGTTTTGGTGGAGATGTTCCTTTTATAATAAAGGCAGATAACTGGGAATCTGAATCTGTTTTGGGGGGAAACTTTTGTATTTGTGCGGCTCAGCTCTGCTTCCATGCATACTTGGGCTTAGGCTGAAGGACCAGCGCAAGAGGGGGGATTTCAGTTAATCCTGGGTCGCCTGCAATGCAAAGTAGCTTTTATTTTTCTCTCCTTGCTTTCAGTTTTGTTGTAGTTTCTTTACCAGACAGGTATGGGATTGTAGTGGGCTGTTTTGCCTGGAGGGCTCGGGTGGGGTACAGGCACGATGAACGCTGATGTTTCTCACTCCAGAGTAAGAGAGAGAGGCAGAGAGGCGAGTTGTGGAGAGGGGATAGGGGCTGATGAAGCTTGGTGCTCAGAGCCATTTTGAGGATTTCTGTACTATCAAATCCACAGCACTGGGTCCTAATGTACTTTATCTACTAAAATTGGGGTAGTGAAAGTCAGGGCTGCTGACAGGGGAGAAACCCTGACAGTTCCAGTTCACAGCTGTCTGGGGGGTGGGTTCTGGGTGGGTGGGGGCAGATTGAGTTTGTTAAGGAGGATTGGCGGCCCCCTTTTCATCCTGGGCCCCAAAACTGCTGGCTGCAGCCCAGATGAGAGGTAAAATTACTGCAAGGTGGAAATTAATCCGATTCATCGAAATTGACAGCTGACGGAAGTTGGAAGTTCCCGGCCTGATCTTGTGAAATTTTCTCATCACGTTTTTCGTTTCTAAGGAGAGGATTGCGTTTGTGTTAACATCATAAATCACTGTGCAGCAGCTTCCTAATTTTTATTTAAAAAAATCTAGAGCAGTGGTATCCATCTTGTAGTTTACGTGACCAGAATGGAACCCAGCAACGCAGTAACGCATGGTATTGTGTGCTAAACGAGCTCCTTGGGGCACACAGACATCACAGCTGAAGACAGTGTGCAATGTGTACGACAGCATCACTTCTCCACAAAGTATTTTGCAGTGAACACCTCAAAGATATATTTTGCAGAAGGGCATTGTGGGTTTTGTGTTCTGTTGGGTTGGATCAGATCAGAAAGTGACAACTGACAATCCTCCCGTGTTGTGTGTCCCACAGAGTCTCACCATGAAGTCCTCGGGTCTGCTCCTGTGTCTCTGTCTCCTGGAGGCAGCGTCGGCCTTTAAGATCTGTGCCTTCAACGCACAACACTTCGGCAACTCCAAGGCCGCCAACGCCAAAGTGATGTCCACTATTGTCAGGGTGAGTCTGCTGCGAGATTTGATGTGAGAAGGGGGTGCAAATGTCTTTGGAAGAAAGATTGAAAATGATCACATGATTATGACGCGAAGGGCACGTCAGTCTGTGAGGAAAGTCTCCCGAGTGCAGGATCTCACACCTGGACAACCAGAGGGGGACTGGCTGTAGTGTCCCGAGTCCACAGACGTCTCTGTCTCGTCCCTCCCTAAGCAGCACTTAGGAGTCAGTCGGATTCGGTAGCTGGACGCCTCCAAAGTGGGGCGGAAAGTAAGATTGGCAAAATAATGGGAATTGGAATCAATAAAAATGTACACGAATAGATAAATGGATGAATAAATAAAAAGCACTCAGCTGGGTTCCTCCACAACCCCTATAACAATCTGCTGTGTGTTTGTCCCCCCAGATCATCTCGCGCTGTGATGTGTGTCTCATACAAGAGGTGCACGACCAAAAGGGCCGGGCCGTGACAGCGCTGATCAATGCCCTGAACAGGTGAGCCCCCCTGGTGACAGTTATGCGTGGCTGGAGTATTGGATATGTTTCGTAGGATGTCTGTCATTTGCAGAGACCCTCCATTGGCACCCCAATAAAACAAAAACAAACAAACCAGCCTCCTTTACCTCTCCTCTTCTCCTTGTTAGGAACAACAAAGACAAGTACGAATACCTGGCGAGCGAACGCCTGGGCAGGAATTCGTACCAGGAGCAGTATGTCTTTGTGTTCAGGTGAGTGGCATTGTACGAACCAAGCTGCGGAAAGAAAACGTGCGGGCAATGCGGTGCTTTAACCGCGGTGCCATGAAAACCCGGCAGCTGAATGTCTTTTTGAAGTGGTTGACCTGCTGTGTCTCTGCAGGTCTGATCGATTGAAAGTCAAGGACAAATACCAGTATCCTGACCAGCAGAAGGGCGACATCGATGCTTTTTCCCGGGAGCCCTTTGTCGTGCGTTTCGAGGCTCCACACACCGGTCAGTGTCTGATCTGTCGCACACCCTGCTGCCTGCCTGTTGTGTTTCTTCCACTCCAGCCGGGGAATCCGGGAGATCCAGGAGATCAGAAAGCGAACGAGAAAAAGCTTTCACCACCCATGGGTCTCTCCCTGTAACAAGTGGATAATAACTGTGAGAGACAGTGACCCGTTTATTTCCCTATCTAAATACTAAATACTATCTGACCGGGGGGTTTGCATTCTTGAGATGTCCTTATCGCTCTCGGTAGACAGACTTCCTGATTTGTCCTTCTCTACTTGCAGCGATTAAAGACCTGGTCCTCATTCCCCAGCACACCAGCCCCTCCAACGCCACCAAGGAGATCGACGAGCTCTACGATGTCTTTCAGGAAGTGAAGCGGCTCTGGAGGATCGATGTAAGATCTACGGGATGTGTAGTTGGCAGGCATGACTGTAACAAATGGCTCTAGCGAATAAAAGAGGAAAAGGAAATAGAAATTGCTTGTTTGTTGGTTGGTTGGCTTGTTTTTCTTCTCTTTGGTCAGTATTCACACCTGATCTCTCTCTCTCTCTCTCTCTCTCTCTCTCTACCCAGAATGCCATGTTTCTGGGAGATTTCAACGCGGCCTGCGGCTACGTCGCCAAAAAGAACTGGAAGACTATCCGCCTGTACTCTGAGCCGGGCTTCACCTGGCTGATCGACCACAAGACAGACACCACGGTCCGCCAGACCACAGAGTGTGCGTACGACAGGTGAGCGGCTTCGGTGTCTGTGCGTGTGTGAAGGCACCGCCGGCACCGTCCCTGTACACTTCCTTAAGATTCTGCCCGTCAACTGATCTGATTTTCATCCCTCCATCGCAGTCACCGTAATGCTCAGATGAGGTTTTATAGTGATGTTCCCCTGGCAGTACTATGTGTACGTAGATCGTGACATGTTGGTGACTGTAATGATTAAATAAATATAATTCACTTATTTACTTAATTATCAATGAGTTCAGAGTTTGTTGGACACTTAGTGTAAGACCGAGACATTGTAAACATTTGACTGACACGCTTTATTTTCTATTATCATTGTTATTAACCTTCCAGGATTGTGGTTCACGGAGATGCCTTGCTCAGGGGTATTGTTCCTCAGTCAGCCAAGCCTTTCAACTTTGCCGCTGCGTTCGGCCTCACAGAAGAGGAGGTAAATCCCCCCCAGCTTCTTACTTTCTCCCCAGGCCTCTTTATATCCCAGCTGTATTTCTTGCCAATCTCACCAGACAAGAAATGTCTTCGAACACCAACAATCAGCTACTGTCAATTCTAAGATTGACAACTTACTACCAATAAACTACCAAGTTTGAAGGATATTGGTCACATGTGAAAGACAAGATTGGGTGCAGTCTACTCTTTGTGTAAATAATGGAGAGATTCCTAGACAGTGTGCCCAAAATAAATACACTATAGTGAATATTTATGTTTAGTGTTTTTGCTCAATACATGTTCATAATTTGAGAAAGAAAACTATAGGATGACTATTGACAGGCTACACTTCACCAAACAGACTGAGCTATACTAAACTAAAGATGTAAAATGGCAGCTACAGGTATTTATTGTGGTATTACTTCTAAAGAGTGTATTTGTATAGTATATATCTCAAGGGTAAGGATATGGTTTCCACATAAAAACATGGGAAGCCATTGTAATGAAATCTGAATAATGTCTTATAGCGATTTTGAAATTCTGCTTGTAATTAAGATGCAGTTGATTTGTGCTATTTTAGTGTGTGAAATTTGCTTGTTGTAATAATAAGAGCGGACAAGCAGGGGACACCTATAAAAGGACGCCACAGGACATGACTTGATCCTCTCAAAGGCTTGCAGCCGGGCTGGTTTGTCGGGTTTCAGGGCTGCAGGTGGCACTGCTGAGGGCGAGAGAGACGCAGGGTCCTGAAAGACTGCCTTGTAATTGCAGGCTCTGGAAGTGAGCGACCATTACCCTGTCGAAGTGGAGCTGAAGGTGGTGCAGCAGAGGGGCCGCTTTGGATCTTCAGGGTCCCAAATCCACTGCTCCCTCAGTCTCCTCACAGCCCTCTCCCTCTTCTCCTTCACTTGCGGCCCACGTTTCTGAGGATCAGTGAAGATGTCCGGATTCAAATCATATCCTCCTAACCATCCAACCACCAACCCTGCCCTCTCCTTCCCTCTCTCTCTCTCCCTCCACCATCTTTGCTCTGAAGACCCTTGTGGATCAGGCGTGTCCACAAGTGTCCTGCCGTCTTGCTCCTTAAGCAGGTCTTTCTCTGTGGCTAATTCTTGCCCAGGCCCTGAAGACCATCCACTCTGCCTGTGGACCAGAGAAGACCCTGTCACGGACGCCAAGCCTTCCTCAGGGGAACGCCGCATTCAGCCAAGGTTTTAGACTGCCATGGGCCAGGATCTTGGCTTGGGACATCCAGAATCAGGCCTGTCCTGTTTTCGCTTGTGTCCCATTAAGACATCTGCCAAACCCCCCTCGATCTGAGCAACTTCCATGAACAATCCGCCAATATCAGGGGTTAATCCAGGGGGGTTGGGACCAATATGAGACCAGTCTGGGAGGCCGGCCACCGTCCAGTGCCTGGCAGGAGTCTTCAAAAATGACCTGAATTCCTGGAAGGGGCATGGGGGATGGAAGAAGACCTCTGTCTATCCAGCATCTGCTTGTTAAATATATTTAACCAGCCTGTTGGGCCATAGCGGTAGAGAAGTTTGCCGTCACATTTCAATTCCTGTCAGGTCTTTCTTGGTTCCTCTAGGCCCTGGAGGTGAGCGACCACTACCCGGTGGAAGTGGAGCTGAAGGAGGTGAGGGCGAGCGGTCGGGGGCTACTGCTGTCTTCTTACGCCAAGCAGGCTCTGGGGCTTCCCGCTCCGACCGCCCGCGCTGTTGTTCCCACACACAACACAACGGCCATTTAAGCAAAAGCTCCGCGCACTTATTGTGTCTTCTGCGCCGGAGACGGGTGCGGGGAATTCAGGTGTTTGTTCCCAATGATCTCAAAATGACCCAAAAAACGCTACCAGCTGAACGGATCGGAATCAGAAACCAGTCATCCATTTGTGCATCGTTGCCTAGAGAGTGTTCCCAAATTAATTAAATTAATCTCATGCTGTTTTTCATCAGTTCATCAGTTTTCATCCGTTCACTGATGTTCTGTGTTATAAAACGTTTGTCCAATAGATACATTTCAAACCACACCTGTCCCCAAACTACAAATCAAGCACCACTACCACAGATCAGTGGAGGGGTTTAACTGGACTCCCAGACTTCTAACTGTATACCATTCATTGTTGTTGTTTTGGTGCCATGATAAATCTTATTCAAGTGTATTTAATGTGTATATTTTTTGTCTTGGAACCATATGCAGTTAAATAGTTCTGCCTTCTGTGAAAATGTCTGATCCACAGTCGAGCAACGTTGCTAAAACCTGCTGCAGGGTGTTTGTGTACTGTTGCGTGTCACTGAATGCCCTTGTTTCCGTTGGGGAACTTGCATGTTAAGTGTATATTGTTATCTCCCTTCTATACTCGAATGCCAAGGAGCAGCCGTGTATTGTGTGTTCTTATTATCACCTATACATTGTACCCCTGGGTATAGCGGCTCCTGTTTATTTGAATGTTGGCACAATTGAAACTCTCTGTGTGTCAACAGAGCTTTTGACTGTTAAATTATTGCACGCAAAAGCTGAACAGTGAGGCTGTCCGGCCAACATTTTGGAAACCTCTCATAATTGTAATTGCACATTTTGCCTAAAAACACTTTGTACTGTATATAATAAAGTGTGTGTATTATTTAGCATGTCTGATTGTGTTTAGAGGTTGGTACCAGTATATTGTAAGATGTTGCCAATATAAAACATAATTTTTGTCAGTATTAATCAAACGTTCTTCGATAATTTGTGTTCAGGGGTCCTTATTTTATTAAGAAACAAAAGCTGAAGTATGTGACTGTGTTTTAGGTGTGGAGATGATAATAATAAGATGTTTATTAAAAACCTGTTTTGTATCTGCCAATGCTTTTTAAAACAACAGGTTAAGTCTGGATGTATCTGTTACACATCCTTTCTAAGCATTATGTCAAACCAAGACCAAGCCTATCAAATGTCAAGCCTACTGCACTTCCTCTGGTGTATGTATCTTAAAATGTGGTTTACCGCACCACACAGCTATAACCATCCAGCACCTCCTGCATATTTCTTTATGCAGGCTACAGAGAAGAGGGTGCAACAGGAAACACATTGTCGTGGCACTCAAGGTTGTAATGACCGGCACTGGAAAATCAGCAGCAGATGTAACTTTTAACATGCCCTTCTCCTTCACTTCCTGTGTCCCAAATCTAAGGAGTCTTTTCCAGGACCCATTTTGAATGGTCGACTTAGCTATTGTGGGGAACAATGTCACCAGGAACAATAAGAGAGAAGCAGAGAGAAGAGCTTTTATCATTATGGGACTACCGAACCTGTGTAAAAGGAAATAACAGGAAGGTGCATGTGATTGTGGCGTGTTCTTTTCCACCCCCCAGTGCTCGTGTTTGGTTTGTTCTCCATGTACAATGCAGCTTCACACCTTCAAGAGAAAGTTTTGGATAATTCTCATCAAATGTTACTGATGCAATATGTCACACACACGCACACACACAGTATTTTATAAAATTATAAGGGAATAGGAACACGGAGCCTTCAATGTTAAAATGTCATGGGCTTTTTGGAAGTTTTAAAGCCGTAGTAGTGACTAATTCCTGTAGATGTGGTACAATATTTAAGTGTATGTTTGTGCATTTGATAAATGACCCACTCGGGGGCATACATACAAGGCCAGGCTTCTGTTGGGTGTGTTGGTAAATGCTCTGTTTTGAGCTTGCAGACATGTTACCTATCCTTATTTTCCTTTATCCAAGGCACAGTACAATATAATCCAGAACCAATACTAAACTCTCAATACTATCTTATGTAACACAAGTGCTTGTGTAAGGATTCAGAGAGTAATACTGGATCACAATGAAGAGAGCGCCAAGCGGTTTCCCTAGCCGGTGACCAAACAGGGCCGTGTGTTTGTTGGGGGGCGGACATTGTGTGGCACGGGGTTTGTGAATGAGGCCCCATTGTGTGTCTCAGGCCAGTGTATGCATGGCGTTCCAGAGAGCGCTCTGCTGACCTGGTATTGACACAGCAGATCTGTGAAAGAGGCGCGCGTCCCCTGGACACCGTCAAACCGCACAACTCGACCGAGAGGAGAAGAGCTTTGGGATTGAGTGGAATATGGGACTACGGGCACCACTGACATCTGAACGAGCGCAGTAAGTGTTTCTAGCTTCTATTTTCTAAGTGTGCTTTAACTGAGAGAATATGTTCAGTTGTGCATGTTTTCTATTATCTACATCAGTGTTTTTCTGCAGCTTGTTGTTGATGCTGCAGAAAATGTCATCAGATAAGTGGACCTTATCGGCTGCTCACTACCAGTGGATAGAAACGACTTCCTTGTTAATTTACTTCAAGTGTTGAGGAACTCTTAAACTCTGATGAGACCTGAAGGACCATATTTACAAATCAAGACAGTCTTAAAATAAAAAACGCACAAAAAACACACATGACCCGTTGTTTATTTTCTGGATTGTCCCGCAGGCCTCACAATGAAGTTGGCCATCCTGGTTGTGCTACTGTGCCTCTGGAGGATAAACCCATGCTTAAAAATCTGTGCCTTCAACATCAGGAGCTTTGGGGAGACCAAGTCCAGCAACAAGCAAGTGATGGACATTCTGGTCAAGGTACTGCAGCGGCAGGAGGACGGGCCCGATTTTAAGGATGTGTTCTAGACCAGGATTGTCCTTGTGGGTTTGTGACTGTGGCTCCCACTTCGGCAGGCTTTGTAATGGTTTTCAATCTGTGGCTGAAGATCCTGGACACAAATCCAATGAAAATGGGCATCTGATTCTGGATTTAAATATATATACGTGTTTCAAATCACAGTAGGCTGCAAAAGTAACTGACTTGATCGATCTAGGAGTTTCTATTGGTTCTGCTCGCACCTGTGAAATTGAATCTATTATAATCGGTATTATATATTTGAATGGCTAAGATTTTTCCCTTCATTTATGTATTTACCTACTAGATCATAGCCCGCTGTGACATTTGTCTCATTCAAGAGGTGCGAGACTCAAAGGGCGAGGCCATTCCTACCCTGGTTAAAGAACTGAACAAGTAAGCGAAACATCACAATCACCATTTATTTATTTGTTGGAAGCTGTGAAAAGCCAGTCACTGTATTACTTGTGTACTACCACTTAAATTAAGAGGCTTATCAAATTTGCAAAGCTGTTAAAGCTCCATTAACACATTTGTTTATTTTACCATGAAATTGTGTGTCACCCCACCATCTACATATTAAACTGGACTCTGCTTCTTGGAATTAAAACATAAATCAAACAAACATGTTTTTATATGACACTACTCAGATTTAATTTGGAAAGCAGTTGGTTTTGTAATTGATCTGACGAAGACAAGTGTGGCTTCGAAACAAAGGCCTCTCTGTGTGTAGTGCTATGTTTAATAAGCGTGTCTGGAATTACCACTGTGTCCATTCACAACCCAGGTTCGATGGATCCCATTCGTACTCCTATGTGGAGAGTAAGAGGCTGGGGAAAAACAGCTATAAGGAGCAGTATGTCTATATATTCAGGTAAATATGGATTTTATTGCTGTTCCTCTACATGGGAAACACCATCCTTGACTAAGGTTTCTATCCTATTGCACAGTGAATATGTTACAGTAACCACCGCTGTTTATAGGAGCTCTGCTTTCTCATTATACCTCACATTAGGAAAAAGCTACACTGTGCTCAGAGTGCAGGCTGTTCAGGCGAGCCAGTTTCATAAGAAAGTAAAGTTTTTCGGATACAAATTTCAAACGTATGTTATGTCTGTTATGCTTAATTAAGTTTCTTCAGTAGAAACACGTCTGCTTAAATCGTTTAGGCATTTGCAATTATTTTGGTTTTGTCTTTTGTGACTTCACCGTTCTTTTAAATTACGGCTGAAACGTAAATGTAACTGTAGAGTAAATAAATAAATGTGTGCCTCTGGTAGTGTTCCTCGAAGATATACCTCTAGGAAATGGATAGGATTTCATGCGTTTTCAGTAAAGTGAGTGATTTTTTGAGCCAAGAACCGAGGGAAAGAGCTGAACAATTATGTCAACCACCATATTCACTTTGTTGACAAAGCTGTGATTTCCAGTCACCTATTGTGTGTTTTAATGGACTATTTCGAGGTTCAGATTGAGCAGTCCTGCATACAAGGACTTCCATGAGCTTAAAAACATGCGAAAACCTTTGCAGAGGCCCACAGTGTTGTTAATGTTGTCAGACCCCGCCTACGGCTCAGGAACAGTCTACACATTTTGGAGGTCCATCCATGTCTTTTTTTTTATTTTCCTCTTCTGAGATGCCATCCAGTAGATGTTTAAGTCTCTTTTTCTCTCTCTGTTATGTCAGGAATGATGTGTTGCAGGTCCGAGACTACTTTCAGTATCCAGACCCAGAGGAGGGCGACCCAGAGCTGTTCTCCAGGGAGCCCTTCATCGTGCGTTTCCACTCGCCCCAGACCGGTGAGTGTGCCGGGCCAGAGAGCAGGAGCAGTAGCACTAGCAGGTTTCGGTTTCCCATCAGCAGCAGCGGCTCCCGGGAGGTGGCTTTGGGTCATGATGGGGCAGAGGGTCGGCGTTATCATCAGATCTGATCAGACACACAGAGTTCTGGCTATTTTCACTCACTGTTAAACACACACACATTTGCTTCCCCACAGCGGTGAAGGACTTCATCCTCGTGGGGCAGCACACATGTCCGCGAATGGCCATGCGCGAGATGGACGGGCTTTTCCAGGTGTTCCAGGGGGTGCGCAAACGCTGGAGGACTCAGGTGGGATCTCCGATGTTCAAACACAACCCTGGAAGCAGAGACGCCTCGGTGTACTCTGTTAGGTGTAAACCAGGGCAGCAGGATGTGTGTACAATCAGATAGCAAGAGCCCGGCACTCTCACACAACTCGTCTGCGTCTCCATTGCTCCCTCAACATCTCTACTCCCTGCCTCCAGGGGACAGACCTGCAATGTTTGAAAAGGCAATGGCGCCATCTACTGTCTACAGGTCACAGCAACTTTATCTCACAGACACGACACACTGTCCCTCAGTCAGTCCAGGGACAGCCAATTCCAGTTGTCCAAGGGCCACGGGGTTGTGGGATGCAAAAACACAGCTGCCCTGATCTCCCAGTGAGACTGTACCTGTGTGTGGCTAAGCTCCTCACCTCTCTTTGCAGAACATCATGTTCCTGGGGGACCTCAACGCAGCCTGCAGCTACGTCACAGCTAAGGGCTGGGACTCCGTTCGCCTCCGCAAGAACCCGGATTTCTATTGGTTGATCGGAGACGAAGCGGACACGACCGTGAGCGAGAGAACACACTGCGCCTATGACAGGTGACCAGTTTCTTAAATTTCATATCCTTTCTGCTATGAAAGTGTCTGATCCCAGAATATTGTCCTAGTTGGCCCTGGGGCTGCTGCCTCGTGATTCAAGTGATGTGTTCCAACAGTTGAACCTGGAGGTAACAATAGCGCGGTGTACACACCTTTGACTGGCTGAATTATAATTATAACTTCCAACGTTCAGCATGGTCGTATATCAGCACACACATTCTGAAAAGGAAGATTTACAAAAGGTTTGGGTTTGTAATGGTTGTTTTTAATACACAGTTCCTAATCGGTCTCCTCTGCTCCCTGTAGGATCGTGGTGCACGGCAAGGAATTTCTCAACGGCATCATCCCCAACTCGGCACAGCCGTTTAACTTCAAGAAGAAATTCCAGCTCTCAGAGGAAGAGGTAGGCGGACGGGAGTGAGTGGCACCATTATCGGGTTCATTTCTGTACTTGTTTTACAGCCATGTTAGAGCCGGTCAGTGACACTCAGATTTTACCTGTGTGTGATGTCACCACTGACATCACAAATATGCCAGATCTGGGTGTCATTTTGTGTGACTCGCGTGGAAGAAGGGATTAAAACATCAATGCAAAGGTTACAGATGTCTACAGTGGTACGTTTGTTCTGGACATGTTTCCTCCACTATCTAGGATTGTAAACTCTCATTCCTCTTGGGCCCGGGGGGTGTCTTAGGCACTGGAAGTAAGTGATCACTTTCCCGTGGAGGTAGACTTGAAACTGAACACCCGATACCTGCATCACCATGAACTTTGACCCGTGCGCTCCTGCTGTGCTGAACTTTGACCCTCAGTTTTAACCCAGTCCAGGGATTATTGCCAAACTGTCTACAACCACAGCCTACCAAGAGAACATAATGGGGCCTTAAGTGTTCCCATTTATTTAAATTTTTATTTAAAAATTTAGCCAATTGTTTGTGGATTTTAAGCAATCTTAGTAAAATCTACCACCACCTGTGATTCAGGGTTTAAAATTATGGTTTTACAACATTTTGAATAAAGCACCTGTAATTGACTTGTTTTCGACTCAATTTATTTAAACACTACATGCAGCTGTGAGGAAATCGTGGCCGTGTTATTACTGTAAGGGCCACACCCCAGTAACAGACCTGCACAGCGTTTCCACAGCATCAGCCCCTCCAGGCCGCCGCCAAACCTCCACTGGAATCGACCCTTTACAGGCCAGACGGCAGGATTAGGATTGACCCCCCAGGGATGCCCAAAAATACCTAACAAGCGGATGGAAAGTTTTAGATTAATATATCTTCAGATCTCGCAGTGCCAACTGAGGGGGAAATGAGATGAAAGAAAGGCAGGAGTCTGGGGATTGAGTTTCACTGTTTTATTTGTCTGCGAACACACTCTCGCACTCCGTGGTGGTGGGGGGGCCGTGTCTACTGAGTGTGCAGGGCACGCCAGTGGTCCAGGGGCCCGCGGCTGGGGATGTACTTCACCCCACAGCCGTCCGGGATCAGCCTCTTCTCCGCGATCATGTCGTCGAAGTCGCAGGTGTTGAACTTGGTGAAGCCGTACTTCTTCGAGATGTGGATCTGACCAGAGGAATGGAGGACAGTTAAAACCCTGTCCCAGGAGAGCCTGGATGATTGTCGTTCTCACCGGACAACCAAACGCTCAATTACACATTATATAACATTTAAACATCTTTTACTGTTAACTATAAGCCATAACTGTGATTTGCACAAGGTATTAGCATTCGGCCGAACCGCTCTTACCTTCTGGCGTCCGGGGAACTTGAACTTGGCGCGGCGCAGAGCCTCGATGATGTGCTCCTTGTTACTGGCCTTGGTGCGGACGGACATGATGACCTGGCCAATGTGGACTCGGGCCACCGTCCCCTGGGGCTTCCCGAAGGCGCCTCTCATCCCAGTCTGGAGCCTGAGACACGGAGGAGAGGAGAGAGGGATTACAGCACCCGTTACGGCCCAGCACTGAGATACTCCAGAGCCACTGGAAACACTTCACACAAGAACCTTGACCCACTGTCTGAGGAAGGATTCAGGAAAGATCAGCAGTAAGAACTCTTCCCCATGAAAACCTTCTCGTACGTGGGAGTTCAGGAGGCAGTGTGGACGGTTGTGACTTGTCTCAGAGGTCCCTTAGAGCACCCAGCACTGACCAGCTGGGCACGTACACTACCAGAGAGGGTCACTGTCCGCAGCCATCGCACACCAGCGCCGTATAGCACACGGCCTGGTCGGCTTAATAAGCTGCGTTGCGTCCGAAACAGGACGCCGGGCTGGGCTCCGGACAGAGGGGCGTGCGGTGAGGGAGGGACACTGACCTGTCAGCCCCAGCGCAGGACAACATCTTGTTGATGCGGATGACGTGGAAGGGGTGCAGGCGGACGCGGATGTGGAAGCCGTCCTTGCCACAGGTCTTCACCATGTACTTGTTGGCACAGATACGAGCGGCCTCCAGCGCTGGGGGGAGGAAGAAAGGAAGGACAGTTTATGAAACAGCCGTCTCAGACACTTACTACACTGAGCCAGCCACATTCACTTTTAAGCAACTATTAAACAACGTCCTGATTCAGGTCAGTGCAGAAAAGATGAAATCCTAAAAACAAACCTAATCTCTGATCTGCTTGGTGGACCTCTGAACAACAAGTGGCCGTGCTCTGGGACCATATACAGGCGGTGGAAAGTCTGGATCTGCTCAGCGATGGATTTTAAAGCCTCTTTAATGGACCACTTAGATCTTTATTTCAGAAGACAGCGAGTGAAGATGGCCACAGCCACCGACTCAGGAGGGGGTTTGTTTCATCACCTCAAGACTCACCTTCAGAGGACAGCTGCTCATATTCATCAGAAACCATGTGACCACACAGGGGGAACTCATCAACCTTAGCCTTCTTCCTGCCCAGGTCAAAGATGCGAATCTTGGGGTCTAAAACACAGGAGAGAGAGAGACAGTTGGAATCTTCTCACCACACGGAGGTCTAAAAGACTCACTATGGACATCTGTTGGGCTAAATATTTGCTAGCTTTACATTACAGCTTTTTTGCTTTAATATACTTATGAGCACGTTATTTTGTGATGGACCAACTACACCATAGACTCGTCTTATTCACAGTTTGCCATTATAATGACCGAACATCTGAGAAGTGTCTCTAGGGTCCCTTAGAGCGCCCAGCACTGCGCAGCTGGGCACATACACATCCCGAGAGTGTCACTGTCCGCAGTCATTGCACACCAGCGCTGCACGGCACGCAGTCTGGTCGGCTTAATAAGCTGCGTTCACTAGAGTTAAAGAGCACACGAGGTCAGAAGACGGGAATCTCAACTCCTAACGACGCAGTAATTCTACAGTCAAGAGATCTCAGAAGCCAGTCAGACCCAACTGCTAAGATACTCCAGTCATTCAAGGTTATAGTTTTACACACACTTCTGAACTGGGATTCTTCTATCCATCTATCTTTATGCAAGTACTGCACAGAAGTATTCATAGTTTAGTGTCTCCTGGAAGGGATCTATACAATGACACTGAGGGGAGCATGGTTTAACTGTGGGGAGAGAGAAATTCACCTGGTGAGAAGGAATCCTCTCCACTCATATCCTCCCATATTGCCCATCTATCAATAACTGAGTAACTGTAGATTTAAGACTATATGGGTGTTTGTTGAATTTTCAGCCTGCATATTCAGCAGAAAGTGGATGTACTTACCAGGCACACCCCTGCAGAAACGCGACTTGGGGTAAGGCTTGTTCTTACAGTATCTGTAGCTGAGAAATTAGAACATTTGACATTACATCAAGTGCATAATTAAGCAGCCATTCAATTATTCCACAAAATTAGTTACTTTCAAGAGTTTCCCGTGATGTATTCAAGCCCAATCTTCCATAATTATACATATACTTTTAGTCAACCAATGAGGGATCCACATACTAAGGACATTAACCAATAAACATTACCTTCAAAAAAAGGTGCCAATCAGCGATAGGTAATAAATGAGAGTAGGAATTACACTTAAAAAAACACCATCCGTTTAGTTTAGTTTCCTCATGCATCCCACTATTTCACAGATTCATTCATTCATCCATACAGGTAGTCTTAACAGTATTAGTACAATATAAATTAAGTTTTCTGCCCTTGACACGTTTCTGATGTTAACGTGGTGCGGCGGCGTCCATTAATGACACCAAGGCAGGAGTGTGGCCTGCAAACTGTCACTTAACAAGTTGAGCACTTCTAGAGAAACACGGCCATTTCAGCTGAACTGGCAGCCTCGGCTCACTCGAGAGGCCGCGTTGAAGACACACATCTACGGAAGCGCTGCCGAAAGCTGCCACATCCTCAGCTCCCCAAGCGGATGGCCCTTTCCCGGGTTTAAGACACGGGTGTACTTAATCAACACATTTAATCACTGAATTAACACATCCTGTAGCGCCGGGAGGAGGACAGGCCGGCTGGGCGCACAGACCGCGGTCCCGCACATGGCCGCTCGGAGCACCGGCTGCCATTTTTTACCACCCAAACCCAACCCGAGCAGCAGTTTGTCTTCCACTCACCAACGGGCAGGTCGGCGCCCCATGACTGCGATCTGCAATGCAACACAGAGAGGAGACTTTATTAATAACAATAAGTGCGTCCCGGAGCGAAGTTACGCGGGTTTAATCGGTGATTGCGCCGTTTTCGAGAGAGAGCCGCCGCCGGCGCGCTGTCTCCACGCACTCACCTAATGGAGGAAAGAGGGAGAATTCTACTTCCGCCGCGTCATTTTAGCTCGGGAAGCCAAGAATAGTTTTATTTTTCCACTCTGTATTTTTCAATTCCTTGCTGCCCACACGTCGTTGATCGGTAAAATACAAATTTTAATGACAAGGAATATTTAAACAAAATCCTAAAACCCAAGTTGTATTATAATGACGAAAGCAGAGTCCCGCCCCTCACCGCATTCTGTTTCCTGTTCCTGAGAGACGTCCGTAAGAAGGATCTCCCTCGTTTGGAAGTGACGGGAGTTGGTGACTAGGGATGCAAGTCAGTTTGTTCACTGCAGAGGAATTAATCACGAACAGATTATTTATAATGTGATTACCACGTTGCATTACAGAAATACCGTGTTTTACTCAGTACTCTTTGCAGTTACATTGAAAGTACATATATAAGTTGCGACGCTATATCGCAAATAGCACCCCTGTAGCACCAACTCTTTATAAAAATGTATATATTAAACCACACAGGTTTTAATAATTGAACTTAAATTCAAGGGAATAATTTGCAATTTTCTGCAAGTAAAGTATGTTAATCTATATGATTATTATTTATTTCGTAGCAGACTTACAAAATATATGTTTAATTCTAAATGTTGTATAAGGCCAGACACCACAGTCAAATAGGCTTGTTTTCCCTTTACTCACATAATAATTAAACTTTGAAGGTTGAAAGTAAACATAAATACAAGATTTGTTTTAATTGCAATTTCAAAAAAATATGATTTTGATATGCAAATGAGGCAGACCCTCATTGTCAGAATGACCAAAAATATATTTAAAAAAAGCCTCTGTAAGTCTGGCTATAAGACCTAAGAACCAGTGTGAGACATGATGTGGATCTACCCGCATGAAGGCTGAGGAAAATGACTTGGCGCATGATCAACATGTAATTTGGAGAAAATGTCTGTTAATGCACAATGTACTTGCGGATTTCAGGAAATTACTTGTCTTTCAGCACAAATCATTATGACTACATAGTGAATGACCACAGTATGGACTAACTAATGTTTTGCTCCAGAAAACAAGCTTTCAAACGATGTATGACTCAATATGGAGAGTTTTAAAAATCCCAGTCAAACTTCTACATGAAAAATGCCAGCAAAGACTAACTTTATGCGAGCTGTAGTTGATGGAGTTGGTATAAAAATATTATAAAATATATATTTTTATAAACTATTTTAGATTTATTTTTATGAAAGTATGGAAGTTATATTTACAAAATACCCTGAAATCTGAAAATGGACAGATCCTTAAGGTCTGGCCTTAAGGTACCTCCAACTTTTAAAGGCTGATGCCAGTTCACTATCATATCTAAAAGCAAGCAAACAAACAAAAGCCCCTAGCATGGTAGAGCCCAGGGGCTTTTGAACTCTTCCCAACCCGGAGGGGGGAAAGAAAACCAAAACCGACCAAAAACTGAGCCCATTACTGTCATTAAAGTGTCTCGTAAAAATTCCCAGCCCTGAAGTGCTGAGAAGATTTCCTCCTATATATAGCTTGGATCGGGCTAGAATGTCACATACTAAGAATAAGAACGAGAGCTGTATTTTCCAACAGGCTGAGATGGGAACGATCTTTATTGGGTGTTCTGCGTGGGTTACAGGCCGGTTTGGCACTGAGGGATACTGGACCTTACCCAAACAAATCAGACCTCCTGCCAAAAGCCAGCTGGGAGCCGTCTTGGCGCAGGAGATGTTAAAGACACACTGGCTCCAGAAAGAGTAAAACAATCTATAGCAGCGGTTTACAAATCGAAACCGGTTCCTGGGATGGCCGCAGCTGCTTAATGTTCTCTACTGCACAGGATGATCTGGAAGAATATAACGTACATCCCCAAATCTCGCCAAAAGACCCGAGGGCACTGCAGCATCTTCACATTCTGAAATTTGGCCTCATTCATTTAGTGACATAAAGGTGGAATGACATCCAGAAGACACTGCCATCCAACCAAGGACCTGAGCTCGCCACCCCCCCTGGGCTCAGCTAGTTTGTTGCTGGTGCTCAGAAACACGGCTGTTGACCACAGGCATCACATGGGCATTGCCTTGGCTCAGTAATCAGACATGAAAGCTCCTATCTAATCCTTGGCAATCGGTCAGGCCTGGGGACGGTCAACTGAAGGCCGCGGACACTGCAGGTCTGTATATGTGTAGAGTGAGTCCAATCCCTGGTCATTTCTGGGTATCGATCAGTTGTGAATTGAAAGGTACATTGAGTCCAGCCCTCTGCATTAGACCAGGTACAGTTTTATCAAGAGGACACTGCTGCCCAGGAGAGGCTCCAGTGAGGAGCGACCTGTGGAAACCTCAGAGGTGTGGGTCCACACATTTAGGGAAATTGGTCAGTAACGTTTAGGATTATGAAGAAACCAGCATCCAACCATGAAGAAGCCTTTCACCAAGAGCAGGTTTGATTTGATTTAAAGTTGAAAAGAGTCCTTTTCTTCCGTCTCAAGTCGTTTTTGCAGTTTTACAGCAAATCAAACGACAGAAGAGAAACAGAAATAAACCAGAAAGGAAGGGGAATTTAGAGAAATGTTTTTCAGTTACCTATCTAGTCCACAATGCTTGCTAACTAGTTGACAAAAAGAGTCTGATGTGTTTTTTTGTGTGCAATCATGTCTCCAATGCAGCAAAAGCACAGCTGACAGGGGAAATGAGCACACAAACCACAAAACCACACTGATATAAAGCTGCTGCAGCAAGGTGGCTATAACATTTGGCTCCCTCTTCCTCTCCCCCTCCCCCTGAAGACTGCACATATAACCATCTTCCCGGGGGCACAGGGAGAGCCTGGTCTGAGATCCTCTCCAGTTCGAGTGTGGATTCTCAGTTTTCACCGAGGGACGTTTCCTCCTTCACGGCCGCACTTCGAAGCCTGAGCCGCCTACCTGCCAGACTGAAAATGGTGTTCCCTCGCAGCTTCCTGTGTCGACACTGAAAACACACAAGAGGGGGTTTTTCTTTCTTGCACTGGCGGCTCCACCATCTTTGACAGCACAGACTTCACAACAACACAGGTAAGCAGCCCGCCTCCTCCTTCGGCTTAACTGTGTTAACGGTCGCTGTCTCTTTCCTTCTCTTTCTTTCGTGTTTTTTAAATTGAATTTATTTTTCTTATTGTTTTCCCTTTTGCTTGGGCAAGAGTTCTGTTGCTGTGAGGGAACAGCAAACTGCTCAAATAATTAGCATTGAAATAAAGTCTGGCACTTTCATTACATCTGTTGCAATAAGGCCCAGCCTAAAACCAGATCATTTTGGGGGGAATCAGATGAATAGTGGCGCTCAATTCTGTGTTATTGCCCATGATGGGAAACAGTTCAGCCATGTCCATAAATGTAAATCATTTTAAAAGTGCATTGATTTTCACTGATTGACTTTACAAATGGTGGACAAGTTAAGAACATAAATGCTTTAACAAAACTAACCAATACACGTTTATCATATTCATACATATTCATATGCTACTCCTAATATCAAGTTACATCCCATTTCAAATTTCCCCTCCCCTTGTGCACGGATAACTCCGTAATTGCAGTTCAATTTACCTCAATATTGTGCGCATCCGCCGGGCGAAACAGCGACCTCTAGAGGACGGTTCACAAACCGGCAGGTTCCTGTCTCAGACATTTCTAAATATTAAACACAGGGTACAAATGTCAAATTGATATCAGGGGAATTAAGATGACAGAGTACCAGGAAGACATAATTTGGGATATTGCATTCAACAGTTCTGTCATAAAATCATGGCACTGTCTTTGTAAGTGTTTGTAACCTATCTGTGCGTTCATATCCTGGTTGGACACAAACTACTTCCTGTTCTGGCAATGCTCGGGCACAGGGGCTGGCCTAGCTGGGCCGGTGTGCTCTGTTCCAAACAAGCCCAGGGGCGGCGCCAGGCTGAGGCATACGCTAAATAAACTAGGGTCTCACTAGGGTGTCTATAAAGGAAAACAAGTTTTACATAATGTGTTCAACTATAAAGGAGACATATGACCGACATGTACTTAAATGGCTACTGAATTATGTGTCATGTTGCAATAAATCTGTGCGGAAATAACTGTAATCCATAGTCTGATCCAGTGGTTCTCAATCCATTCTCAATCCAAAACACTGACCCTGCTGGTTTTGTTCCAATTGAGCGCTCAGTTACTTAATTGAACCCTTAATTGAGATAATCATTTCCTAAATCGGAGACATTTCATTGTTAACTGTTAACAGGAGGGGTTGGAAGTTCAGTATAAAATTATTTCCTTATCTTATTAAGGAACCAGCTTTTTAACAGTTACACAATTTAAAGATTCAAATGTAATACAATTACTTAAATTTAGGGTTCAATTAAGTAATTGAGAGCTCCGTTAGAACAAAAACCAGCAGGGCAGGGGCTCCTCCAGGACCAGGATTGAGAACCACTGGTCTAATCGAATGAAATAGATTAAAAATAAAAATGTCATTTAGTCATTTAACCTAGTTATTTCTGCTAGGATAATACACTTCTGTGTGGTATTGCTATAGTGCTTCTGACACCATTTAGTCTGGGTAATTTTCAGCTGACCAAACAGAAGTGAAGATGGTATGGGACTCTTATTAAAAGTGTACAGTAAAGATCAGTATCAATCTGAACAGGAAATGAACTGCCAGCCGAGCTCTGTGATTAGGCTGCTCGAAATGCACACAGCAACTCTGCACTTCAGAAGATGCACTTCCTGTGATCACTAACTTCTTCTACAAACAAGAAGAGAGGGAAGGGAAGAAGAAACAATCCTGCAAACCGACCACTGCTTTTCTTACTTTTTGAATCACCACTTGTATTTGTCCTTTCACACAGCCGTTCACATCCACAGCCTGTCGTTTCCCCTGTATGTTCAACATCCCCGCAGCTCAGATCTGTCTCACTCAGCTTTCAAGATGTCTTTCTGTGCATTTGATGTGATACAAAGATACAGTGCAGATAGAGGGCTGACAGTAAATCATAATGTGACCGGGAACAGAAAAGCTGACGTGCCTGTTTCATATTACAGAACTCAAAACAACATAAAGAACACCTGCCTGAAAGAATACACACTCAATAAATCTGTTTCCAATTAAAAGTTTATCCAAAATAATTGCCTTTATCTGTGTTGTATTTCTAACATTTCATTATATGTTGTTACTTATCATTCCTTATTGGATTGGATAAGCTTTTTTCCTCAGTGGCGTTAATGAGAAAATGTTTAGTTGTATATTATTTTAAAGGGTGTGTTTTATTTGATCTCTGGTTGCTTCGCTATTTATAAAAAATGACAGTAGATTGACTGTAAATAAGTAAATTAATTGACACCCAGCCATTTTACCTGATTGTGGCTTACATGTGCATCTTTAATTAAGGATATATTGACCCCCTGTGTTTCTCCCATTTCATTAACTGTTTCTGTTGTTTTTTGTCACCATTAGATATAAAATGGAGCAGGAATTGGAAGATCTCCTCAGCCAAGCATTTTCAACTTCTGGTAACTATGATTATTATGATTATGATTATTAGTAGTAGTAGAGGTAGAAATAATATTAGTAGTAGGAGTGGTGATGCAAGTTATATTCTCCTTCTTCTTATTATTATTATTTTTTTATTATTGAGCATCAGTTCTGTCATTTTTTCCATTAATTTTATTTCCTGCTTCTGTCCCTGTCCTGTGATTTGAATGACGGTTTGCCAAAATAATAACTACTTGACTTGTTTCACGTGTTTTCTGCTGGCTAAGACAGTACAGAGTCTCTCCAGGAGAGGGCGCCCTTGTGCTTTCAAGAGAGAGCCGAGAAACGCAGCGTCACTCAGTTACTCCCAGTGCTTCTGCTCTGCTCTGAGCATGAGGTCATTGAACAAGCATAATTCACAGCAAATGTTTCCTGAAACTATCCCATCCTGGCTTTTTACATGTTTTTGTATGTCCTCTCTTTTCTTAAAATACCAATAATCGTTCCTGCGAATGAGGTCATGTAACTTCAGTATCGTATCCATAGTGGCATTAGACACACCCTCCATGTGAGCCGAGGACATTTATTCTCATGTTTCTTAGGAAACTATACGATTAACTGAAATTATTGAGCAAAGATGATCTGTCCAGAGTTTGCTGAAACACCCCTTCAGCCTAGAGAGGAGTGACAATGTTTCATGTGACTGAAATTAGTTAAGAGGGGGGGTCAGAACCAGCCGCTGGTTCCCCAACCACTGTCCCCCCTCAGTCCCATCAGCCCTGTTCACATCCAGGACAAGGACGCATGCATCCACCTGAGCATTTCTGTTTGTGAAGTCCCCAGTCCAGGTCGATGTCTGGTATTGATCCCGTGTCCCATTTATCGGTTTTGGGAGGATTTTTCCTCAGGCTGCAATATTAGGGGCTCAAGAGAGATAAATGAAAAAGCATTTGCACTATTACCTTCATCAGTTATGCTCTAATTTCCCAAACCTTCAGGTGATTCAGGTGTGAGCTGTGGGGGAGGGTTCTCCACGGGGCCATCTTTGTCACGCTTTGTCACGCTTTGTCACGCTTTGTCACGCTTTGTCACAATGCCGTGAGAACGTGGCACAGTTCTCCTGCTGTGGACCTGAGAGACGCTCCTCCTCAGAGTCCATATACAGAGGCTGCAGGATCAGGCGTTTCTGCACCATGTTTGACTGCTGCTCCTGTACAGGGAGCCAACGGCCCGATCGCTGAGGAACCGACCCAGGAGGAGCCGCGCGATGCTGCTGCTGCTGCTGCTGCTGCTGCTGCTGCTGCTGCTGCTCTCGGAGGTTAACGTGTGTTTTCACCCCAGAGCCTTCCTTATAAGGGCAAGGAATCTGGGAGTTAAGTAGCTGCCGTCGCCAGCCAGCGTTATGTGCGGCTCCTGAGTGAGCAGTAACCGCAAACCACCTGCAGGAGTGTGTGTTGTCTGGGGAGCCACTATGGGGGACACAGCACACCCATATGGAATAAATATCTATTTTTATATCATGTAGCGGTATAATCCTTATTTTTCATAAAGCAAAATCGCCCCCTTTTGTGTGTGGTAATCTCTACAATATATTTTCAACATATAAAATAAATACAGACGGGTGACAAATTAAAGGAAAAAACAACATACAGTGTCTCAGTGAGGTGTTGGGCACCACGAGCCCCAGGACAGCTTCAATGCTCTTGGCACAGATTCTACGAGTCTCTGGACTCTACTGGAGGGATGAACACCATTCTTCCAAAAGATATTCCCTCATTTGGGGTTTTGATGATGGTGGTGGTGAGCGCTGTCTAACACGTCGGTCCACAATCTCCCATAGGTGTTCAGTTGGGTTGAGATCTGGTAACTGTGAAGGCCAGAGCATATGAGTCACATCATTTTCATCCTCATCACACCATTCAGTGACCCTCGTGCCCTGTGTATGGGGTATTGTCATCCTGGAAGAGACTACTGCCACCAGGATAGAAATGTGTCACCACAGGATAAAGGTGATCACTCTGTAATGACTTTGTCATGATTTGCAGAGACCCTTGCCTCTAAGGGAACAAGTGGACCCAAACCACACCAGGAAAATGCCCCCCACAGCATAACAGAGCCTCCGGACCCCCTCACTGTAGGGGTCCAGCAGTCAGACCTGTACTGTTCTCTTGGTGTCCCACACATGCACTCGCCCCCTTGTCCAGAACACGAGCCAGTTGAGCGTCTGTGTGCCCCAATAATGACCCCTCTTTCAAAGTCACTTAGATCCTTTCCTCTTGCCATCTTGATCCAAAATGGAGGTCAACTGGGCCTGCTCAGCATTTGTATACATGCCACAGAGCATGATCGGATGTTAATTGCTTAATTGTGTCATGTAGTACACCTGTTTGGAGACATTCATTATGTTCCTCCACTCATTTATTCAGGTTTTTCCTTTCATTTGTCACATATTCACATATTCATAATTCACATATATTTTAAATATACAAAAAAGAGCCAATTCTGGTATATATAAATACAGGGAGCACTGCATATATAAAAAATATGTGTTTGATCCATAATTGTAGTCGTACACAATGTCATTATATATCGAGTCCACGTGCAGTAAAGGAAGAGGTCTGGGTGTGTCTGGAAGTGGCGCAGAGAAAATCTCCGCAGTGGCTTTGAAGGAGGTTTAGTGGCGCGTCTGCCCCTATAGAGGCAAATTACTGTTTATCTAAAAGGTAACCAGGGTGGAGACAGTGGATTCCTGCTCCTTAATACAGCATCTGAGGGGAGAAAAGACTCTCAAACAGCTCTGTCATCTCCTAATCCCCCCAGACACGGCTGCGGAAAACAGCAGCCGGGAAAATATGTACTGAGTTCTTCAACTGAAATATTTTTAGACAGAGAGAAAGGGGGTCGCCAACTTTTATTCAAGTCCCCTCTCTTGTAGCTACCAAGTGGAACTCAATATGTGCCTCTTTCGGAGGATCACAGGCTTTGAATATGAATAGGACAAAAACCCCACCCCACCCCACCTCTTAAAAAGACACCAGCGCTGACAGGCAGTGTCCAGTTGGGGGACAGTCCTGCCAACTGCTCCCTTTCATGCTCTTATGTAAGGGGGAAATGTGGCGACAGACAGAGGCCGAATAACTTCTGCTGCCTGTCTGTGTGCGCGGGGATCTGTGTGGGGGCTAAAATGGAGCGTATGGGAGGGCAGTTCCCTCTCTCTCTCCTCTCTCTCTCGCTGCCTCTCTCTTCTTCCCCGATACAGATCTCAGTTGTGCAATATAATTCTTGAGGAATTTGTAATGCACATTTTTTTTTTGTGATGCTGGAGCGCAGACAAGCTAACTTAATCAGGAATCATAACCCCACTCTGAGACTCACAGCGCAGGCCAGAGAGTCAGTTTTTCTTCTTGCACAACCTGGGGGGAACGGACTGAGAACAAAGCAGGGCCGGGTCACAGCATTCGCACTCCCCCTCCCCAGTGCTGAGCGCTGATGTACGAGCACATCGCTGTATTTATTTATCGTGGAGGGCTGGTTCAGGCCAGTTCTCCCCAGCTGAATTGGTCACTGAATGTCTTTCCTCGCAGATGCCAAGGACAAATCTTCATCTCCCCCCCCACACACACAAACAAACACACTTATCCTCTAATATGTGAGTGTTTGAGCCACCGCTTCTTCCCTCTGAGTGAAGACGCTGTGGAGCCCATGGGCGCCCGGCAAGACACAGGAGTCGCTGTTGTGCGACAAGCTGAGACAATACTAGCCGACTGGCCATCCATAGACAATCCCCCACCCCCCTGGAGGGGAATCCTGCTCATAGTTGGCTCTGACACGGGCCAGATCGGAGCCAGCCCTGTCTGGACTGTAGTCTGTTCTGAGCAGAGGCTTTCACCAGTGGCCAAGTTAACACAGACATGTGAAAACATTAACTTGTGATGTCAAGATAGTTAGTGCATAGCGAGCACAGAAACAGAATCGGGGAGAGCTCTTTTACTGTGGAAAAGTGCTTATGTTTTTTGTTTGCATCCGGAGCAAGGAACCCTGGCTCTCCCTCGCCCTGACATCATCCGCCCCGGTGAACCGCGTGCTCTGGTTCAGCAGTATTATTCTGCAGCTCGCCGCGTGCCATTGTCTCCTTTGTGTCGACTGTCCAGCAGATCTGGAGCAGAGCGCATGGCTAGCACTCCTATGTGCATGACCTCATCCTATAAGGATGTAGGAGCAGCTGTTCCACCGCCATGTAGACCGGCCCCCTTACATCACAGGCGGCCGTGTGAACAATGTGCAGCCTCGTGCATTCCTGAGCATCAGTGCGGTGCAGCAGGGCTGGCACAGAGGAAGACATCCAGAGACCTTGACCACTGCTGACAGTCCCATTGTGAGCTCACCCCAAAGAAGAGTTACAATAGTGCACAACTTTAATAACCAGTTTTATATTTTCAAATCAGAGAGAGAGAGAGAGACATGGCAATGCTGGTTTGAGGGATGTCTTGAGGTCTTA
Source organism: Amia ocellicauda (assembly GCF_036373705.1). Classification (NCBI taxonomy): domain Eukaryota; kingdom Metazoa; phylum Chordata; class Actinopteri; order Amiiformes; family Amiidae; genus Amia; species Amia ocellicauda. The sequence goes on from NC_089856.1 coordinate 47,416,090, forward strand.
GTGACCTGTTGCGTTTGCACAACAGTGTCTTCAGTGTTGAAAAGGCAGACTGCACATTCAGTGATCTGTAAAGCAAACTGCATCTTTCTGAGTATTTGATTCCTCCTCTACTCTGGAAAGCACATGTGACAGATGTACACATTGAGAAACTGAGCTCTACAAGCCCGTAACTTCCTTTGTCAAACCACAATGAGAAAAGCCAGTAAGCGCTGACCCACCAATCGGCTACCTAATTGCTTCCTCTCAAACTGTCCAACAGCTCTGTTCCCAATTAGAACATTGATCTTCCGTGGCACCGTCTCCCTGGGCAGGGAAAATCCTTAAGAGCTGTTTTTTCGGTTGCACTTTTCCTTGATCCAGATTTTTAAGAGATTTACATTTTCTTTGAACATTTTCTTAGAACGTGTTTCTCTTGCATTTGTAGTCAAAAGCTGACTTCCTAAATATTGTTTCAGAAAGATTTTCAAACTCCGATCCACAGACCAAAGCTTGCATATTTATAGGAAAAGTTAATCTGCTCATTGGATAGAAATCCAGAATGTTTATTAGACGTCACCTTTGGTAATTCACTCCTGAAGTGATACAAATCCAGTTTGGTACAAATTCAACAAATGTGAACAATTCAACAGAAAAAGTACTAACATTTAATCAGGCAACACTTATTTTTTAATCATGTACCTGTGCAGCTCTAATAACCATTTTCAATGTCCCTGCTCTTCACAGACCCTGAATTCTCTACCTGCATAGATGAAGACCTAGACTTCGAGGCTTCGTCATACCTGGAAGAGGGAGATGCCTTTCAGAAGCTCCCCTCAGTGGCGGAGGAGGATGAGGAGCAAGAGGAAGAGCCAGGGATGGGCTGGGAGCGCCTGGCCAACGATAACGGAGACGAGAACCGAGTCCTGACCGAGCAGAATTTGGTGGAGGGAGAGAGCCAGGAGGAGGGGAGTGGAGACGAGGACGTAGCCAATAACAACCAGAAACAGGCAGGAGAGGAGGAGGATGAGGAGGAGGAGGAGGAAGAGGGGGAGGCAGAGGAGGAAGACGGAGGGCATTATCAGTCAGATCCCCTGGAAAACAATTACACTTCCTCCCATGTGGGCCAAAAAGAGTACCAAGAAGGGCAAATCACAGACAGAGTAGCCCAAGGGAACGGCCAGGATGGGTCTGCCTCGGATGGGTCTGCCTCGGAAGGGTCTGCCTCGGATCAATCTGACTCGGATGATGGAAACATGGACGATGATGGAGAGGGTTCTTCAGAGGCCAGAGAGGACCTGGTGGGATGTGTAATCCCTGAAATAAGCCTGGAGACCATTGGGGACCTGCATGATTTCTCAGAGGAAGATTTGGGTGCGGTGAGAGAAGGGTATGCAGACTACCTGGAGGAGGGAGCAGATGCCGAGGCTGCTCTCATAGAGGGTCCTTTAGAGGGGTTCGGAAAAGGAGCCGCAGGGAGTGTGGAAGGGCTGCCTGTCTTCTTGGAGAGAGGCGACCTAAAAGGAGATGATCAAGCGGAATCAGAATCTGAATCTTCAGGAGAGGAGATGGAAGATGAGCTGAAGGATTTGGAGGACGATCAAGGGGTTTGTATGGACGAGGACAGGGACCAAGAGGACCCACAAGAGCGAGGGCAATCAGACTCGGATAATTCAATAGATGAGGAGGGAGAGCTGGAAAGGGAAGATGTGGAAGATATGGACAATATAGACTTGAGTGATGTAGAGGGTACAGATTCTGGAGATGCTGGAGGAGGTGAAGGAGACCACACTGCTCATGTTCCTGAAGAGCCTTTCCAGTTCATGTCTGAAGAAAAAGAGCCTGAACCCACAGCAGAGGATCACAGAGGTGCTCTCTGTGAGGAAGACAGAATAGATGTGCTGGACGTTCTGGTGGGCTCTGAGGATGAAACAGACCTTTTCACAAACTCAGACAATCATGAGATGGATTTCAGCCTGAAAGGTGATGATTTTCTCCAAATCTCAGTGGGAGAGACTGAAAGCACCTCAATCAAAGATGTGGGAGGACCTTCTCAGTTCAAAGACGCTGCAGATGAAGAAGGTGAGGGTCACAGGTTTGATGATTCACGCTTGAATGTCATGGATCAAATGACCAGGGAGGAGGAGACTGAGGAAGTCCTAGTCCAAGGGGACTTGATGAGTATCGAAACACTGGGATTTCACCTGGAAGGCAAAGGGAAGTTTGAAGTTGATGAGGATCAAGAATCTTTGGGAAAAGTGGATCCAGCTGGTTTGTGGGCACAAGACAGCTCGGACAGAAGCTCGGAAAGCAGTCTTGAGGGACCAGATGAGATGGAAGATTTCAGGGCTTTGGGCGTCCCAATTGGACCGTTAAAGGGAGCAGATACCCTAACCCCTGAAGAACCCACGGAAGTGCCAGACAAATATCAAAGGCTTTTACCGGGGACCCAAGATGTCCAGCTGAGGAGCATTATGGGAGACTTTCATACCGAGGACATGTATCTCAAGACCAGGTCTACAAGAGAGGGTGACTCTGAAGAAGAAGAAGAAGAAGAAGAAGAAGAAGAAGAAGAACAGGAGGAAGAAGATCTGGATTTGGAAGAATCCTCTGATTATGAAAGGGAGATTCTGGGCCCCAGAAACCCTCTGTCCACCTACAGATCACCGGAGATTGGGCAGGACTCAGATTCTGAAGAGGCAGAGAACTTTGCTAATGCAGATTCCCAGGGCTCTATCTGGGAGACGCAGATGGGACGTCTGAGGGAGTATCAGAGTGCCACCGCTGCCAAGAAGGAAGATCTGGACCAACCAAGAATCGAGGCCTTCAACCGCTTTTATGACAATGACCATGAAAATGGCAAAACTGTGACCTCCAAAGGTAGGCAACTCACTTGTGAACCTGTAGCTCCCTATGTCTCTGTTTCCCAAGCCCCCACGAGCCCATTGTGTGTTGAAGCATTTTTTATTAGACTGACAATGCAAATGTGCCGTGTGTCACTTGCTGACAAACAAGCAAACAACATCAGCAACAAAAATACACACCAATCTGAAAAATCCCAACTGAGCAACATATTGAGCAACACATTCAGATATTTCCGTGTGAAATTAAACTGGCCACGTCTTGTATCTAAGCCCTTTCTTTAGCTCCGCAGCCTGTAATAATCACCCTTGGCCAGCCAGCAGCATCGCTCTAAAAATGTCCTGGCACTGGAAACCACAGTGTGTTACTGGGAGGTTAGGAAACAAATCAACGTTGAGTGTAGAATGTAGCATTTCAATAGGCTGTTGCAGGGCGTTGTTTTCTGGGAAGCATTGTTTAAACTACAGTAGTTCCTGCTGCTTGACCGGCACGTTTCAGAGAAGAGATGGTATATAAAGTGTCATAACAGACAAAACATAAAAAGCCTAAATGCAGTTTAAAAAAAAGTGGGTTTACACAAGACTCATGCTACAAGGCCATGTTTAGCTTTCTCTGTTTCACTGCTTCCTCTTATTCCCAAAGGGAGATACTAATGAAATTGAGCAATAGCACTCAAAGTCAGAGGAATCAGTTATGAAGATTGACCAATATTTTCCAAATTCCAAAGCAAACAAGCTTTGAGTCGATCAAAAAAGCCTGTTCAGATTCCAGATTCAGTTCTACCCTTCTGGGAGTCTTTGACTTGGTGAGCTCAAGCACCTCCACTTTGTCAACATCTCGCATTGAAGCGCAGTGTGGCAGGAGGCCAGCGAGAGAGATCTGAGAGAGGCGGCCTGTTCTCACAAGTCTGGAGCGATAAGATGCTTTCCTCATGAGATCAGCATGATGTCATCCAGGTAGCGCTCAGACACACGCTGGTTCAGTGCTTTTGTGTGTGTGTGTGACTGTGTGAGAGAAACAGAAGTCGTGTTCAGAAAAAGTTGAATTCTTGAGAGTGTGGAATTTCATACTTTCACGTGCATGCACACACACACACACACACACAGACACACACGCACAGGCACACACACACACTTTTTTGTATGAATGAAGGTACAGTGGGTTGTTTAAAGCTCACCTCCCAAACACACTACCTACCCCTATAACCCCTATTAAGACAAAGAAAACCAGATAATTTGCTAACTTAAACTAAGATTTATTATATATTTTATTAGTCTCCTGTAGTCCATATTTAGAAAACCATTCAAAATCATTTAAAATGGATGTCACACAATCATTTGACTATTTTATTACATATTCTTGCCTTTTTCTCCCTATTTGGAGTCGTCTGTTGTTAATTTACTGCAGCTCGGGACGATATGTGCGTGTCCACCAAAATGTGCCCTGTCTAGACCCCCCCCCCAGCCTCTTCCAGCACTGCGGGTCCCACAGCGCAAACAGCAGAGCGAGAGCATCCTCGGGGGGGGGGGGACGCAGCTCTGGCTGAGAGAACCCTTGGTGATTGAAGTGGGTAGATTAGTGCACACTAGCGCCTCCCTGTGGCTTCTTGGGTGCCTGCAGGTTCAGGCTGTTTGCAGATTCAGGCCGATCAGATCTTCCCATTGGTGGCATTACTGGGCTGTGTAGCTGGGCTCATAACTGGTGTTTGGCTTTGATAGCGTGCATTTCCGAGGTTGTGTATTTTGCCCCCTTCCAGGGTGAAAAAGCCAAATCGGGTGAGAGAGGAAAAAGAAATGGAGATTCAAAGAATAAGAAAAAAATATATAGAGGAATATCCAGTTAGGTGTCATGACAGTGTGTGTGTGTGTGTGTGTGTGTGTGTGTGTCTGTGTGTTGCCATCGCGACGCAGTGTTTAAAGAGCAGACGAGTCTATAAACAGATCCGCTTGGAATGGTACCAGTCAAAGCCACAAAAAATGTAAACAGTCTTTGTGACAGAGTGGAGAAAGAGAGGCAAGGTGGCAGTGACATATCCTTCACTGTGTCTCCCATTCGACTGTGACACGGTCCAGATTGGGACCAGTTCAGTCTGGACTACAGTGCCATTGACGTTAATGAGATTCCTGCGCGAATAAAAGGCATGTCTTTCCATGAGTAAAGAGTCTAGGACATCTTGCAAACAATGGGGCCTCTAATGGAGACATTCACACACACAACGTTCTTGCATTGTGACACAACAGCAAGCATGAAACAGAGCATTAACCAACACACCCTACAGAAGCCTTGCCTTGTATGAAAATGGGTGGCTAAATGAGAAGTGGGTCATATATCAAATGCACACACACACACACACACAGTGACAGGGAGTGAGAGTGATGGATGGCATTGTCCTGTGCTCTAAAATCACCCCCCCTCAAACTGGCAGCCTCCCGTATGAAATGCTTTTGAGGTGGGGTAATGCTTCAACTCTGCTGCCAAACTGGTATATTGACAAGATCCTCCTCGGCCTCTCCTCTCAGCTCCTATCACTGCGATGAGAGCAGGGATCAGACAACACGGGACAGCTTCCGACACGTCTGGAGGTGAAGACATGCTCTAGACCTGGGTGACGGGCCAGCCAATCACCACGCGCCCCAAAACAAACGTGAGCCCATGTGTCCCGACAGAGTGGGCGTCTGTTCTCTGAGTCCTGACTAGATTAATGAAATAAGACTCAGAAACCGGGCACGGCCCCTTTTGCAGCATAAAGCGCTCAATCATAATCACACTGTATACAGACGCAGCAGGGAGCCGAGTCCGTGGGCACTTAGCGATTACAGAAGACAAACGGCAAATCCAAAGTTATAAACCAAGAAGAAACACAATGCACAGAGCCCAGGTTACACAACAGCTTATTTGTTTCCCCCGCATAAGAAAACCACACCCTGACTTTCTAAAGCATTGCGGTTTTCTGATTTTAACTTTAACCTCAAAGACGAGGAAGGACATTTTCCATTTCTCTTTGAGATTGTGACATTACTTCCGCCTTTAGAAGAACAGCAGAACAAACTGAGACAGAGGCTCTGCCCATGTTGCCGTTTCTACACCGAGAGAAAACCTATTGAGTGACATTGGTCCGGCTCTGGACACAACCGGGCCTTGCGGTTCAATGCCAGAGAGTGTCACCCCAGCTGTGGGTGAAATGGGCCTCCCTGGGTGATGGCGGGTCGTCCGTGGCTGTGCTTGCTCTCTGTGTCTGAGGTGCACAAAGGGAGCCTTCTTCAGTCCTTTGTGTCCAGCGAGAAAAACAGAAGGAAGCTGCCAGTTCAGCAGAAAGAGAAAAAGCCCCTCCCCGACCCCCTCCCTCCATCACTTCCTCCCGTCTGGACTGCAGCGGGCCGGAGCAGATATAGGACACTAGTGGGAAAATAACAAACTGGACAAACATTAGGAAACCGATCTATACCTAGCACATGTTCCCAGTCTTTTGCAATTGGTTTATTTAAGAAAGATCCAGAGATTGTTTTATTACAGAATGTTTCTCAGGGTCAGTCCAAACCCAGCTGCGGTGACTACGGTAATCTTTAGCCATTGATGTGGAAGATCGGTGTTGTGGTAATAGACCATGTGCTTTTATTTTAGCTCCATTGCAAACAGGCTACAGCCCAAGCCATAAAAAGATCCACGTGATCCCTATTAGCCCTTTATTCCAGTACATGACCAAGTTCTGGCCCATGTCCACATCATCTTCCCTCTGCTAGAGCCGTTACCCAGCGAACTGAATATCACGGTGGCACTGTTGTCGTGAAGCGATCACAAAACCACACAGCCTAGTGGCAACACAAATTCATTGACACCAGAGAGCCACCGGACTGTTCGCTGGGTCCAAACTGGGATCGGCTACGGTTATGGTCTGACTCTAGCTGTCGCTTCCTTGTCTGGGATCCCTTGGCCAAACGCAAGAACCCCAACCGGTCTGTGTGAGTCCATTGTTGGCGCCGACAGCCGCCAGTTATCAGACAATGCCTGTTTGCAGGCCCCTGTGAGTATCTGCAGCGCTGTACACACTGTCAATGAAAGTCCTTTTTTAACGGCCTTCTCTATGTGCCTTTCCAGCAGGCGGGCCGGCGGAGAAGAAAACCACGGTGCGCTTCTCTCTGGAGAGGGAGCACAGACCCGTCCGTCCCCTGAGAGACACAGAGAGGTGAGTACCCTCTCCAAATTGCACTTGTGGTCTGCCGTTGAGCCTCCTTTGTATCTGTCTGTTTAAGCTCAGATGAAGGGATTAGAGTCATATAGTGACCTCATGCAGGATAGAGGGTGCAGTTTGAGTCACTGTGGTGCAGGAAGGAGACCGGGCCCGGGAGAGACTTCGGGGAAGGGTGGGTGGAGTAATCCCTGGATCTTGAAGGATTGCACCAATAGGGTTACAGGTACTTAATCTCTTTGGTGGTGAGACAATTAGTGACAGAGGTGAATGTGATTCAAATCCTGACATGGGGAGAGAAGAGTCAAGCCCCAAGCAGTACTGCACACTCAGCACTAAAGCATGGATGAGAGGACACACAGTGGGGATGTTATGATTGTGTTCAGTACTGAAAATAGGAGGCATTTCTTTGCACAGAGAGTGGTGGGGGTGTGGAACTAGCCACCCTGCTATGTAGCTGCACCTGACTCTCTGTGATTGCCCAGCGAACACGATGACATTCTGTGGTTCTCAACCCAGAAAGAGATCAGATGCAGCTTTTATACCCCCCTACTCACCCACCCTCTCTCTCTAATCTTGTGTGTTTTTCTTCGACAAATGCCAGCACTTTGTTCTCCTCTTTGCTCCACTGGAGGTCCTGTGTTTTCCTTTTGTTCTGCGTGTTGTTTTTCTTTTCGTTCAGAGTGGTTTGAGCTCTTTGCTTAGATAAGCTCTCGAGGCCAGATAAGGAGACGCAACTCGAAACCAGCTGTGGCTCTGAAACAAATTCCTGTCACTATAAGCCCCCGATAAACAAACACACACGGGCTGAACTTGAAGTCCGGGTGCCAGAGGCCTAAAAACATGCCCCCCCCCCCCCTTGCTTTACTCAGCCCTTCCCTGATTCAGCCCAGATGGAGTCAAACAGATTCTGATCTTGTCCTTTTATGCTGAAATTCGGGCCCCTGTGCCATCCACAGGGAACAGCACTGAAGCGCAGAAACGCCGAGGCAGCATCGCCAGGGAAGTGACTGCGGGACAATATGACGTTGTTGTGGCAACAGCAGTTCACCAGGGGAATTTGTCTTCACATTGTGAAATAACTGGTATTAAATTACAGCTTTAAAAACCACCCTCCAGACAAATACTCACCAACCACAGAACACAGGGAATCGGAAGTTTATTGTCAGTTAAATATACTGCATGTGTGCATGTAAAATTGTGCCCTGATGTCTATTGGCTGGCCACAGACGGACCAGTGAAAGTATGCAACAATCAGAGAGCATCAACGACACAGTGTGGTCAGGGGGCAGTACGGTCCCACAGCATTTTTCCACAGTATCTGTGCCCAAAAATTTCTATATATAACCAAACTACAACCTCGCACAACGCTGCCAGAAGGACATAAGCTAGGGCGGTCGCTTGACTTGCGACCTGCACAGCCTGAGATACCAATCAAGTGAGAGTAATGCAGCTGAACTACAGAACAGTAAATTAATCAACCACGACACCTGTTTGCAAACTATAACGTCCCCAAGTAAGTGAAGTGTAGCGATGGTCCTCTTTGTTTCCCTGGGGACATGTGACTGGGGGCACCAGACCACATTTTAGCCTAGAGACTGTAGCGACTCCAGTGGATTGAACTCCAGTGTGGAGGGGGAGGTAAAAGGACAACAGCTTCATTGACATCCACAGTTTTCTCTAGTTCAACAATTACTGGAAAGACAGGGACACGAAATATCTACGTTAATGAATTAAGGGTGTTCATAGTCAAGCATACATACAGTACTGGATGTCAATTACTATACTAATAATATAACTAATTATAATTAACTAGTGTCATATATTAAACTATTAAACTCTATATTAATAAGCTAGAAGTTTAATGTCACCCGTGTCTGTGTGCCTCTCAGCAGCGACTCGGACACCCCGAACAGCTCTCCGGACTCGAGAGATTCCTCCCACTCGCTCCTGACCCATCAGAGGAAACGGGCGGCAGAGAAGATCAGACACCCAGTGCAGCTTGAGGTAAGACGCTCTCCCTTCAGAGACCCCCTGCAGCCCAATAAACAGCTCAAATAATCTGCCCCCCAGAGAAGGACAGACTTGGTCTCGAATACATGAGACGGGAAATGATGAGAATGAGAAACACACAAGCACAGGAAGTCCACACCTATTCGCACGTCAACCACATCTCGAATGTGTGCACAAGTGAAAGATCTCCTCGTATATACTGAGCAGAACTGTGAGAATGTGCCAGTGCGAGCTGCAGGACGGCGGAGAAACAAACGAGGTGTCACGTGACACACCGTAGCTGTCATGATGATACTTTCTCTTGTCCTGTTCTCTGTGTGCTGTGAACCCTGTTTCCCAGCACGGCTCCAGTGACGGCAGGGCTAACTTGCACACAGACTCCGTGCTTTCTGCTCCATCCTGCGTGGAGTCAGGTGAAAGGCAGCTCTTTCCCTGCCTCTTGACTCGGGAGAAGGTCAGTTCCCTTGAAAGAAGATGTCTCATGGACGATTAGCACACCTGCGTAGGCTTGCCTAGTCTGCTGTTGCGGGTCGGTTGGCCTCTGAGTTCTCCGGGGCCCCTAACATGTCCCTTGGGTCTCTGCAGGATGACAGCGACAACGAGGGCCTGTCTGAGAGGTGCGTCCTTCTCCTGGACCAGAGCCGTACGACTCAGGCAGGTTTGAACCGCCTGAGCAAGGAACTGAAGGCGCAGCAGAGAGGTCTGAAGGTAAGGATCCACACAGCAAACTCTGAGAGAAAGACCTGTCAATGTCTTCACCCCATGGCAGAGAAACTCAGACTGTGGCCCCCAGAACGGCTCTGTCATTGCGGAAGGCGTTTGTGTAGAGATACCATTGTAAAGCACAACCCTGAAGACCTGGAAAACTCTCTGTGACAGAAGCAGAGAAGATACCAGGTGTAAACTGTGGCTAGGATATGCGGTGTGATTCTGTCCATATGCTTGCCCTAGAGCAGTAGTGTCCAACCCTGGTCCTCAGAGCCCCATCCAGCAGGTTCTGGAGGCCACCGCCTCTGGACTCAACAAATCCTTTGGTTGAGTTGCTTAATTGTTTAATCACTCCCCAGTGATTAGACATTGGTGATTGGTGACGTATAGGTTGAAGTGAACTGGGGCTCTCCAGGACCAGGGTTTGAGGACACTGCCCTAGCCAGTGTGCAGGAACACTTTTAAAGGATGGTGGTCATATATTTTTGGATGAAAAGGCCGTTTGGTAGCCCTTTAAGAGAGCCAACGCAACCTGGGCAAAAAAGACAGAGCTCTCCAGCACTGAGACACCTGGGGCCTCTACAGAGCACATACACATGCGCTCAGAGGTGCCAGTGAGGGCAGTGATGGTTTAACATCTCCTCAAGGCCGTTTCATACATCGATTGAAAAGTAAGAGATGTTGAGTCTGGCCATTCTAGCTCTGAACCGACCGCCGATAAGAAATGATGACTACACATCAGAGGCGACTCTACAGTTTATTTGATTTTTAAAACGTATTTTGCATTTATAGACTGTGTTCAGAACGATGTGCTACTGTCTGTGGGAACATTTTCTGGTCAAAAGCTTTTTCTTAATGGAGATATGGACTATACTACTCGAGCTGAGAGTGGAGAGAGTTGTAGCACGTTACACGTCAGTAACAGTAATTTATTTTAATCAGTACCAAAACCCAAAATACCAAATAGCTCCCAAAAACTGTTAGCTAGAATGTTTTTTTGGGGGGAGAATGGGGAATGATGTGATGTCTCGCTCTTGTCCTAACAAGCTGAATTCCCCAACTGAGCTTTAATTACCCCGGTTGTATGCATTTCTGTGTGGGGCATTCCTAAGCGTTGAATCCAAAGCAAGTGAGGTCATGCTTCAGCTGCACAAACCTCACGGCGAGGCCCTCGTCATCAGCGCTGTTTATGCTGCGGAGAGCATCAACGGGAGGCCAGAGGGAGCGATCGCAGACAGGGAAGGAATGCGGCTTACAAGGAGACATTTAAACATTGACCCTTGACCCCGACGCAACACGGAGGGCTGGAGAGCGGCTGCCCAGCCAGCATCTGATTGGCCGGCACGAGAACGGACTGGTGGCATGTCTGTGTGTGGAACAGACTCTCTGTATGAGCCCTTGTGGAAGAAACATATATTTCTAATGTACGTTAGATCATATGTGATCCCTATATATGCCCGCTTTTTTGTGTATTTATGCACAAGATAAAGACTAAATGTATTTTATGTATTGAAATTATATGGGCATATAGACACATACACACAGAATGAACTGACAGACTGTATTTCCTCATGTTAGCCTCTTGTCCTCTTGTTCCCAAACTTTCCCACCCTCCTCTGACCGTGTTCGACTCTGAAACCCTTCCCTGCTGCACATCCTCTCGTCCTTTCCTCCCTCTAATTTGCATCATGAACCATTTTTGTGCACAGTAACGGAGTAAGACTAGAGGACACACACAGGAGGCGGGGATCAGATTAAAACAACAGCAGCAACGATAGTAACACTAATGATTATTAACAAGCAGCCCCGTCTCCTATCCCAGGCTCTGTCTCTCCGGGGCATGGCAGTGGGAGGGCCGGGCCCGGGCCGTCTGTGAGCCGCAGTGGATGCGGTGGATGTTGAGATCACGTCAGCCCTCCGCTCGTCACCGCCTGAAAGAGGCCAAACATCCAGGATTTTTTGCCCATATTAGGGGGTGTGGAATGCGCAGGGGTCAGGAGCGAGGCAGGCTGACTGCACTCCCCTCCTCACACAGCTCATAAACCACCCCGGCTCCTTCTCTCCCTCCCTCCCTCC